>NW_027183810.1:0-58194 GCF_041296385.1 Aphelocoma coerulescens | reverse complement strand
ATCCTGGAGCAGAGCCATTGCCAAAGGAAGCCGTGAGCCCGTGCCAAGCCAGTGCCGGAGTGGGATCCTAGCAGCACCTGTGGAAGCCGGGAGAGAGGAGCCCACCTGGAGCAGGTTCGTGCAGGATTAATCATCCCGTGGCTTCCCACCAGGGTCCTGTTGCTTCCAAAAGGCCCCACAGTGTCACTGTGGCCCCTCGGTTCCACCAGGTTCCATAGCGTCACTGTGGTGCCCAGGGTTCCGTCAGCTTCGCCAGCATCCCCACGGTCTGCAGAGCTCCCCGAGCTTCTGTGGTGTCACAGTGGAGGCAGGGTTGCATCAGGTTCCATAGCATCAGCACGGTCTCCAGGGCTCCCAGAGGTTCTGTGGTGTCACAGTGGAGGCAGGGTTGCATCAGGTTCCATAGCATCACCACAGTCTCCAGGGCTCCCTGAGCTTCTGTGGTGTCACAGTGGAGGCAGGGTTGCATCAGGTTCCATAGCATCAGCACGGTCTCCAGGGCTCCCAGAGGTTCTGTGGTGTCACAGAGGAGGCAGGGTTGCATCAGGTTCCATAGCATCAGCACGGTCTCCAGGGCTCCAAGAGCTTCTGTGGTGTCACAGAGGAGGCAGGGTTGCATCAGGTTCAATAGCATCAGCACAGTCTCAAGGGCTCCCCTGAGCTTCTGTGGTGGTGTCACAGAGGAGCCAGGCTTCCTTGTAGTTCCCCAGCATCACAAAGGCTCTCCTGGGAGCCACGGGTCACAAAGCACCGTGGGCTCTGTGCAGCCCCGCTGTGTCACAATGGCCGCTGGCTTCCACGAGCCCCCGCAGTGTCCCAGTGGGCCCCGTGGCTTTAGGAGTGGGTGGCTGGGAGTTGGTGCCAGCGGCTGGGGGAGCAGCAGCAGGGACTGTGTGTGGACAGTGCCATGGCCACTTGTGTGGCCACTGGTGTCTCTGTGCCAGGCACAGCCGTGGTGTGTAACACCGGCTCTGGGTCCTTTGGCTGTGCAGGTGGCAGTCACAGCCTGGAGCAGGGCTGCTCCCGGGGGACAGCCTGGGGCAGGAGGCTGCTGGAGATTCATTCCCCACACTCCTTGTCATGAGGTGCTCAGAGTGATTGGAAAGGCTGTTGGCAGCAGGCAGTTCTCTGGGTTCAAGCTGTGGAGCTGTCAGCGGGAATGCAAAGGCCAAGCTGGTGAGCCTTTTGTCCTGGTGCCTTTAGTGTGTGAGCAGTCCCTGGTGCCGTTGTCTTTGGATCCTGAGTGTGGGAGAGGCAAGGCTTAGGATGGTGCGTAGAGCTGAGAAGGAAAGTGCCGAGAGCAGCGTGTGTGCTGCTGCTTTGAGGGGTGCAGTTGAAGTTGTAGGCAGCAAGAGCTTTCTCAGCTGGCCCTTTTGTGAGCTCTGCTTTTGCCAGATGACTTCCATCTTACCCTCTTACCATCTTAGCCTCTCATTTTTGCATATCCCAAACCCCCTTCCAAACATCCAGCAGCTGCTTGTAAAGAAGAAGTCCTAGAACAAAAAGCCAGTGCTGCCTTTCATAGCCCCTTTGCTGTCTATGAAGTAGAGGAAAGAAGCTAGTGAGACGCACTTTCTTTCTCAACTCCATAGAGCGCATCCTTCTCTCAAGGTGGCAGAGTCCTTGGCGGAAGTGAAGCATCTGCAGCTGCAGTTCAGACTGAGAGATGTGCCAGGACAGGAAACATTTGCTGACCTTCCCTGTTCCCTGTGCAACATGATTCTCGCATCCCAGTCACTTTCACATACCTTCGGTATCCCTGAGTCCAAGCAGCTAAAGCTCACAGAGACAGAAGTGTCAGGAAGGAAAACGTTCCAAAAGCACCCCCTTCTCTTATCAGCATATAAATTGTGCACAACAGGCTGCGGCACCGAACCTTCCTTCTCAGATAGACATGCCATCACACTTTTCACTCTTGCAGCTCGGTTGAAAAGCTCCAGCAGCTGCTCCCGCAATAGCAAAAGGTTCTAGAAGTGAAAGCCAGTTTGGGGCTGCACCTTCTCCTTGCCGCATGTAAGCCACACCAAACTCCCTGATGCACTCTGTCCTCCCCTTCTCAAAGGAGTAGACGGTGGCATCAGGACACACCTGTGTCCCAGCAGCTGGGTGCCCAGCCGGGAGCAGGAGCAGGGCTGGGGCTGCTCCCAAAGTTGCCCCGCCCCAATGCCAGAGCCGGACATATGCTGAGGGGGGGCTGGATCAGGCTTTATTGTCCAGCTGCATGCCAGGAGTGAGCACAAAATCTACCTGCATTCTCTGCAGCATGCCATCCTGGAGCAGAGCCATTGCCAAAGGAAGCCGTGAGCCCGTGCCAAGCCAGTGCCGGAGTGGGATCCTAGCAGCACCTGTGGAAGCCGGGAGAGAGGAGCCCACCTGGAGCAGGTTCGTGCAGGATTAATCATCCCGTGGCTTCCCACCAGGGTCCTGTTGCTTCCAAAAGGCCCCACAGTGTCACTGTGGCCCCTCGGTTCCACCAGGTTCCATAGCGTCACTGTGGTGCCCAGGGTTCCGTCAGCTTCGCCAGCATCCCCACGGTCTGCAGAGCTCCCCGAGCTTCTGTGGTGTCACAGTGGAGGCAGGGTTGCATCAGGTTCCATAGCATCAGCACGGTCTCCAGGGCTCCCAGAGGTTCTGTGGTGTCACAGTGGAGGCAGGGTTGCATCAGGTTCCATAGCATCACCACAGTCTCCAGGGCTCCCTGAGCTTCTGTGGTGTCACAGTGGAGGCAGGGTTGCATCAGGTTCCATAGCATCAGCACGGTCTCCAGGGCTCCCAGAGGTTCTGTGGTGTCACAGAGGAGGCAGGGTTGCATCAGGTTCAATAGCATCAGCACGGTCTCCAGGGCTCCCCTGAGCTTCTGTGGTGGTGTCACAGAGGAGCCAGGCTTCCTTGTAGTTCCCCAGCATCACAAAGGCTCTCCTGGGAGCCACGGGTCACAAAGCACCGTGGGCTCTGTGCAGCCCCGCTGTGTCACAATGGCCGCTGGCTTCCACGAGCCCCCGCAGTGTCCCAGTGGGCCCCGTGGCTTTAGGAGTGGGTGGCTGGGAGTTGGTGCCAGCGGCTGGGGGAGCAGCAGCAGGGACTGTGTGTGGACAGTGCCATGGCCACTTGTGTGGCCACTGGTGTCTCTGTGCCAGGCACAGCCGTGGTGTGTAACACCGGCTCTGGGTCCTTTGGCTGTGCAGGTGGCAGTCACGGCCTGGAGCAGGGCTGCTCCCGGGGGACAGCCTGGGGCAGGAGGCTGCTGGAGATTCATTCCCCACACTCCTTGTCATGAGGTGCTCAGAGTGATTGGAAAGGCTGTTGGCAGCAGGCAGTTCTCTGGGTTCAAGCTGTGGAGCTGTCAGCGGGAATGCAAAGGCCAAGCTGGTGAGCCTTTTGTCCTGGTGCCTTTAGTGTGTGAGCAGTCCCTGGTGCCGTTGTCTTTGGATCCTGAGTGTGGGAGAGGCAAGGCTTAGGATGGTGCGTAGAGCTGAGAAGGAAAGTGCCGAGAGCAGCGTGTGTGCTGCTGCTTTGAGGGGTGCAGTTGAAGTTGTAGGCAGCAAGAGCTTTCTCAGCTGGCCCTTTTGTGAGCTCTGCTTTTGCCAGATGACTTCCATCTTACCCTCTTACCATCTTAGCCTCTCATTTTTGCATATCCCAAACCCCCTTCCAAACATCCAGCAGCTGCTTGTAAAGAAGAAGTCCTAGAACAAAAAGCCAGTGCTGCCTTTCATAGCCCCTTTGCTGTCTATGAAGTAGAGGAAAGAAGCTAGTGAGACGCACTTTCTTTCTCAACTCCATAGAGCGCATCCTTCTCTCAAGGTGGCAGAGTCCTTGGCGGAAGTGAAGCATCTGCAGCTGCAGTTCAGACTGAGAGATGTGCCAGGACAGGAAACATTTGCTGACCTTCCCTGTTCCCTGTGCAACATGATTCTCGCATCCCAGTCACTTTCACATACCTTCGGTATCCCTGAGTCCAAGCAGCTAAAGCTCACAGAGACAGAAGTGTCAGGAAGGAAAACGTTCCAAAAGCACCCCCTTCTCTTATCAGCATATAAATTGTGCACAACAGGCTGCGGCACCGAACCTTCCTTCTCAGATAGACATGCCATCACACTTTTCACTCTTGCAGCTCGGTTGAAAAGCTCCAGCAGCTGCTCCCGCAATAGCAAAAGGTTCTAGAAGTGAAAGCCAGTTTGGGGCTGCACCTTCTCCTTGCCGCATGTAAGCCACACCAAACTCCCTGATGCACTCTGTCCTCCCCTTCTCAAAGGAGTAGACGGTGGCATCAGGACACACCTGTGTCCCAGCAGCTGGGTGCCCAGCCGGGAGCAGGAGCAGGGCTGGGGCTGCTCCCAAAGTTGCCCCGCCCCAATGCCAGAGCCGGACATATGCTGAGGGGGGGCTGGATCAGGCTTTATTGTCCAGCTGCATGCCAGGAGTGAGCACAAAATCTACCTGCATTCTCTGCAGCATGCCATCCTGGAGCAGAGCCATTGCCAAAGGAAGCCGTGAGCCCGTGCCAAGCCAGTGCCGGAGTGGGATCCTAGCAGCACCTGTGGAAGCCGGGAGAGAGGAGCCCACCTGGAGCAGGTTCGTGCAGGATTAATCATCCCGTGGCTTCCCACCAGGGTCCTGTTGCTTCCAAAAGGCCCCACAGTGTCACTGTGGCCCCTCGGTTCCACCAGGTTCCATAGCGTCACTGTGGTGCCCAGGGTTCCGTCAGCTTCGCCAGCATCCCCACGGTCTGCAGAGCTCCCCGAGCTTCTGTGGTGTCACAGTGGAGGCAGGGTTGCATCAGGTTCCATAGCATCAGCACGGTCTCCAGGGCTCCCAGAGGTTCTGTGGTGTCACAGTGGAGGCAGGGTTGCATCAGGTTCCATAGCATCACCACAGTCTCCAGGGCTCCCTGAGCTTCTGTGGTGTCACAGTGGAGGCAGGGTTGCATCAGGTTCCATAGCATCAGCACGGTCTCCAGGGCTCCCAGAGGTTCTGTGGTGTCACAGAGGAGGCAGGGTTGCATCAGGTTCCATAGCATCAGCACGGTCTCCAGGGCTCCAAGAGCTTCTGTGGTGTCACAGAGGAGGCAGGGTTGCATCAGGTTCAATAGCATCAGCACAGTCTCAAGGGCTCCCCTGAGCTTCTGTGGTGGTGTCACAGAGGAGCCAGGCTTCCTTGTAGTTCCCCAGCATCACAAAGGCTCTCCTGGGAGCCACGGGTCACAAAGCACCGTGGGCTCTGTGCAGCCCCGCTGTGTCACAATGGCCGCTGGCTTCCACGAGCCCCCGCAGTGTCCCAGTGGGCCCCGTGGCTTTAGGAGTGGGTGGCTGGGAGTTGGTGCCAGCGGCTGGGGGAGCAGCAGCAGGGACTGTGTGTGGACAGTGCCATGGCCACTTGTGTGGCCACTGGTGTCTCTGTGCCAGGCACAGCCGTGGTGTGTAACACCGGCTCTGGGTCCTTTGGCTGTGCAGGTGGCAGTCACGGCCTGGAGCAGGGCTGCTCCCGGGGGACAGCCTGGGGCAGGAGGCTGCTGGAGATTCATTCCCCACACTCCTTGTCATGAGGTGCTCAGAGTGATTGGAAAGGCTGTTGGCAGCAGGCAGTTCTCTGGGTTCAAGCTGTGGAGCTGTCAGCGGGAATGCAAAGGCCAAGCTGGTGAGCCTTTTGTCCTGGTGCCTTTAGTGTGTGAGCAGTCCCTGGTGCCGTTGTCTTTGGATCCTGAGTGTGGGAGAGGCAAGGCTTAGGATGGTGCGTAGAGCTGAGAAGGAAAGTGCCGAGAGCAGCGTGTGTGCTGCTGCTTTGAGGGGTGCAGTTGAAGTTGTAGGCAGCAAGAGCTTTCTCAGCTGGCCCTTTTGTGAGCTCTGCTTTTGCCAGATGACTTCCATCTTACCCTCTTACCATCTTAGCCTCTCATTTTTGCATATCCCAAACCCCCTTCCAAACATCCAGCAGCTGCTTGTAAAGAAGAAGTCCTAGAACAAAAAGCCAGTGCTGCCTTTCATAGCCCCTTTGCTGTCTATGAAGTAGAGGAAAGAAGCTAGTGAGACGCACTTTCTTTCTCAACTCCATAGAGCGCATCCTTCTCTCAAGGTGGCAGAGTCCTTGGCGGAAGTGAAGCATCTGCAGCTGCAGTTCAGACTGAGAGATGTGCCAGGACAGGAAACATTTGCTGACCTTCCCTGTTCCCTGTGCAACATGATTCTCGCATCCCAGTCACTTTCACATACCTTCGGTATCCCTGAGTCCAAGCAGCTAAAGCTCACAGAGACAGAAGTGTCAGGAAGGAAAACGTTGCAAAAGCACCCCCTTCTCTTATCAGCATATAAATTGTGCACAACAGGCTGCGGCACCGAACCTTCCTTCTCAGATAGACATGCCATCACACTTTTCACTCTTGCAGCTCGGTTGAAAAGCTCCAGCAGCTGCTCCCGCAATAGCAAAAGGTTCTAGAAGTGAAAGCCAGTTTGGGGCTGCACCTTCTCCTTGCCGCATGTAAGCCACACCAAACTCCCTGATGCACTCTGTCCTCCCCTTCTCAAAGGAGTAGACGGTGGCATCAGGACACACCTGTGTCCCAGCAGCTGGGTGCCCAGCCGGGAGCAGGAGCAGGGCTGGGGCTGCTCCCAAAGTTGCCCCGCCCCAATGCCAGAGCCGGACATATGCTGAGGGGGGGCTGGATCAGGCTTTATTGTCCAGCTGCATGCCAGGAGTGAGCACAAAATCTACCTGCATTCTCTGCAGCATGCCATCCTGGAGCAGAGCCATTGCCAAAGGAAGCCGTGAGCCCGTGCCAAGCCAGTGCCGGAGTGGGATCCTAGCAGCACCTGTGGAAGCCGGGAGAGAGGAGCCCACCTGGAGCAGGTTCGTGCAGGATTAATCATCCCGTGGCTTCCCACCAGGGTCCTGTTGCTTCCAAAAGGCCCCACAGTGTCACTGTGGCCCCTCGGTTCCACCAGGTTCCATAGCGTCACTGTGGTGCCCAGGGTTCCGTCAGCTTCGCCAGCATCCCCACGGTCTGCAGAGCTCCCCGAGCTTCTGTGGTGTCACAGTGGAGGCAGGGTTGCATCAGGTTCCATAGCATCAGCACGGTCTCCAGGGCTCCCAGAGGTTCTGTGGTGTCACAGTGGAGGCAGGGTTGCATCAGGTTCCATAGCATCACCACAGTCTCCAGGGCTCCCTGAGCTTCTGTGGTGTCACAGTGGAGGCAGGGTTGCATCAGGTTCCATAGCATCAGCACGGTCTCCAGGGCTCCCAGAGGTTCTGTGGTGTCACAGAGGAGGCAGGGTTGCATCAGGTTCCATAGCATCAGCACGGTCTCCAGGGCTCCCCTGAGCTTCTGTGGTGGTGTCACAGAGGAGCCAGGCTTCCTTGTAGTTCCCCAGCATCACAAAGGCTCTCCTGGGAGCCACCGGTCACAAAGCACCGTGGGCTCTGTGCAGCCCTGCTGTGTCACAATGGCCGCTGGCTTCCACGAGCCCCCGCAGTGTCCCAGTGGGCCCCGTGGCTTTAGGAGTGGGTGGCTGGGAGTTGGTGCCAGCGGCTGGGGGAGCAGCAGCAGGGACTGTGTGTGGACAGTGCCATGGCCACTTGTGTGGCCACTGGTGTCTCTGTGCCAGGCACAGCCGTGGTGTGTAACACCGGCTCTGGGTCCTTTGGCTGTGCAGGTGGCAGTCACGGCCTGGAGCAGGGCTGCTCCCGGGGGACAGCCTGGGGCAGGAGGCTGCTGGAGATTCATTCCCCACACTCCTTGTCATGAGGTGCTCAGAGTGATTGGAAAGGCTGTTGGCAGCAGGCAGTTCTCTGGGTTCAAGCTGTGGAGCTGTCAGCGGGAATGCAAAGGCCAAGCTGGTGAGCCTTTTGTCCTGGTGCCTTTAGTGTGTGAGCAGTCCCTGGTGCCGTTGTCTTTGGATCCTGAGTGTGGGAGAGGCAAGGCTTAGGATGGTGCGTAGAGCTGAGAAGGAAAGTGCCGAGAGCAGCGTGTGTGCTGCTGCTTTGAGGGGTGCAGTTGAAGTTGTAGGCAGCAAGAGCTTTCTCAGCTGGCCCTTTTGTGAGCTCTGCTTTTGCCAGATGACTTCCATCTTACCCTCTTACCATCTTAGCCTCTCATTTTTGCATATCCCAAACCCCCTTCCAAACATCCAGCAGCTGCTTGTAAAGAAGAAGTCCTAGAACAAAAAGCCAGTGCTGCCTTTCATAGCCCCTTTGCTGTCTATGAAGTAGAGGAAAGAAGCTAGTGAGACGCACTTTCTTTCTCAACTCCATAGAGCGCATCCTTCTCTCAAGGTGGCAGAGTCCTTGGCGGAAGTGAAGCATCTGCAGCTGCAGTTCAGACTGAGAGATGTGCCAGGACAGGAAACATTTGCTGACCTTCCCTGTTCCCTGTGCAACATGATTCTCGCATCCCAGTCACTTTCACATACCTTCGGTATCCCTGAGTCCAAGCAGCTAAAGCTCACAGAGACAGAAGTGTCAGGAAGGAAAACGTTCCAAAAGCACCCCCTTCTCTTATCAGCATATAAATTGTGCACAACAGGCTGCGGCACCGAACCTTCCTTCTCAGATAGACATGCCATCACACTTTTCACTCTTGCAGCTCGGTTGAAAAGCTCCAGCAGCTGCTCCCGCAATAGCAAAAGGTTCTAGAAGTGAAAGCCAGTTTGGGGCTGCACCTTCTCCTTGCCGCATGTAAGCCACACCAAACTCCCTGATGCACTCTGTCCTCCCCTTCTCAAAGGAGTAGACGGTGGCATCAGGACACACCTGTGTCCCAGCAGCTGGGTGCCCAGCCGGGAGCAGGAGCAGGGCTGGGGCTGCTCCCAAAGTTGCCCCGCCCCAATGCCAGAGCCGGACATATGCTGAGGGGGGGCTGGATCAGGCTTTATTGTCCAGCTGCATGCCAGGAGTGAGCACAAAATCTACCTGCATTCTCTGCAGCATGCCATCCTGGAGCAGAGCCATTGCCAAAGGAAGCCGTGAGCCCGTGCCAAGCCAGTGCCGGAGTGGGATCCTAGCAGCACCTGTGGAAGCCGGGAGAGAGGAGCCCACCTGGAGCAGGTTCGTGCAGGATTAATCATCCCGTGGCTTCCCACCAGGGTCCTGTTGCTTCCAAAAGGCCCCACAGTGTCACTGTGGCCCCTCGGTTCCACCAGGTTCCATAGCGTCACTGTGGTGCCCAGGGTTCCGTCAGCTTCGCCAGCATCCCCACGGTCTGCAGAGCTCCCCGAGCTTCTGTGGTGTCACAGTGGAGGCAGGGTTGCATCAGGTTCCATAGCATCAGCACGGTCTCCAGGGCTCCCAGAGGTTCTGTGGTGTCACAGTGGAGGCAGGGTTGCATCAGGTTCCATAGCATCACCACAGTCTCCAGGGCTCCCTGAGCTTCTGTGGTGTCACAGTGGAGGCAGGGTTGCATCAGGTTCCATAGCATCAGCACGGTCTCCAGGGCTCCCAGAGGTTCTGTGGTGTCACAGAGGAGGCAGGGTTGCATCAGGTTCCATAGCATCAGCACGGTCTCCAGGGCTCCCCTGAGCTTCTGTGGTGGTGTCACAGAGGAGCCAGGCTTCCTTGTAGTTCCCCAGCATCACAAAGGCTCTCCTGGGAGCCACGGGTCACAAAGCACCGTGGGCTCTGTGCAGCCCCGCTGTGTCACAATGGCCGCTGGCTTCCACGAGCCCCCGCAGTGTCCCAGTGGGCCCCGTGGCTTTAGGAGTGGGTGGCTGGGAGTTGGTGCCAGCGGCTGGGGGAGCAGCAGCAGGGACTGTGTGTGGACAGTGCCATGGCCACTTGTGTGGCCACTGGTGTCTCTGTGCCAGGCACAGCCGTGGTGTGTAACACCGGCTCTGGGTCCTTTGGCTGTGCAGGTGGCAGTCACGGCCTGGAGCAGGGCTGCTCCCGGGGGACAGCCTGGGGCAGGAGGCTGCTGGAGATTCATTCCCCACACTCCTTGTCATGAGGTGCTCAGAGTGATTGGAAAGGCTGTTGGCAGCAGGCAGTTCTCTGGGTTCAAGCTGTGGAGCTGTCAGCGGGAATGCAAAGGCCAAGCTGGTGAGCCTTTTGTCCTGGTGCCTTTAGTGTGTGAGCAGTCCCTGGTGCCGTTGTCTTTGGATCCTGAGTGTGGGAGAGGCAAGGCTTAGGATGGTGCGTAGAGCTGAGAAGGAAAGTGCCGAGAGCAGCGTGTGTGCTGCTGCTTTGAGGGGTGCAGTTGAAGTTGTAGGCAGCAAGAGCTTTCTCAGCTGGCCCTTTTGTGAGCTCTGCTTTTGCCAGATGACTTCCATCTTACCCTCTTACCATCTTAGCCTCTCATTTTTGCATATCCCAAACCCCCTTCCAAACATCCAGCAGCTGCTTGTAAAGAAGAAGTCCTAGAACAAAAAGCCAGTGCTGCCTTTCATAGCCCCTTTGCTGTCTATGAAGTAGAGGAAAGAAGCTAGTGAGACGCACTTTCTTTCTCAACTCCATAGAGCGCATCCTTCTCTCAAGGTGGCAGAGTCCTTGGCGGAAGTGAAGCATCTGCAGCTGCAGTTCAGACTGAGAGATGTGCCAGGACAGGAAACATTTGCTGACCTTCCCTGTTCCCTGTGCAACATGATTCTCGCATCCCAGTCACTTTCACATACCTTCGGTACCCCTGAGTCCAAGCAGCTAAAGCTCACAGAGACAGAAGTGTCAGGAAGGAAAACGTTCCAAAAGCACCCCCTTCTCTTATCAGCATATAAATTGTGCACAACAGGCTGCGGCACCGAACCTTCCTTCTCAGATAGACATGCCATCACACTTTTCACTCTTGCAGCTCGGTTGAAAAGCTCCAGCAGCTGCTCCCGCAATAGCAAAAGGTTCTAGAAGTGAAAGCCAGTTTGGGGCTGCACCTTCTCCTTGCCGCATGTAAGCCACACCAAACTCCCTGATGCACTCTGTCCTCCCCTTCTCAAAGGAGTAGACGGTGGCATCAGGACACACCTGTGTCCCAGCAGCTGGGTGCCCAGCCGGGAGCAGGAGCAGGGCTGGGGCTGCTCCCAAAGTTGCCCCGCCCCAATGCCAGAGCCGGACATATGCTGAGGGGGGGCTGGATCAGGCTTTATTGTCCAGCTGCATGCCAGGAGTGAGCACAAAATCTACCTGCATTCTCTGCAGCATGCCATCCTGGAGCAGAGCCATTGCCAAAGGAAGCCGTGAGCCCGTGCCAAGCCAGTGCCGGAGTGGGATCCTAGCAGCACCTGTGGAAGCCGGGAGAGAGGAGCCCACCTGGAGCAGGTTCGTGCAGGATTAATCATCCCGTGGCTTCCCACCAGGGTCCTGTTGCTTCCAAAAGGCCCCACAGTGTCACTGTGGCCCCTCGGTTCCACCAGGTTCCATAGCGTCACTGTGGTGCCCAGGGTTCCGTCAGCTTCGCCAGCATCCCCACGGTCTGCAGAGCTCCCCGAGCTTCTGTGGTGTCACAGTGGAGGCAGGGTTGCATCAGGTTCCATAGCATCAGCACGGTCTCCAGGGCTCCCAGAGGTTCTGTGGTGTCACAGTGGAGGCAGGGTTGCATCAGGTTCCATAGCATCACCACAGTCTCCAGGGCTCCCTGAGCTTCTGTGGTGTCACAGTGGAGGCAGGGTTGCATCAGGTTCCATAGCATCAGCACGGTCTCCAGGGCTCCCAGAGGTTCTGTGGTGTCACAGAGGAGGCAGGGTTGCATCAGGTTCAATAGCATCAGCACGGTCTCCAGGGCTCCCCTGAGCTTCTGTGGTGGTGTCACAGAGGAGCCAGGCTTCCTTGTAGTTCCCCAGCATCACAAAGGCTCTCCTGGGAGCCACGGGTCACAAAGCACCGTGGGCTCTGTGCAGCCCCGCTGTGTCACAATGGCCGCTGGCTTCCACGAGCCCCCGCAGTGTCCCAGTGGGCCCCGTGGCTTTAGGAGTGGGTGGCTGGGAGTTGGTGCCAGCGGCTGGGGGAGCAGCAGCAGGGACTGTGTGTGGACAGTGCCATGGCCACTTGTGTGGCCACTGGTGTCTCTGTGCCAGGCACAGCCGTGGTGTGTAACACCGGCTCTGGGTCCTTTGGCTGTGCAGGTGGCAGTCACGGCCTGGAGCAGGGCTGCTCCCGGGGGACAGCCTGGGGCAGGAGGCTGCTGGAGATTCATTCCCCACACTCCTTGTCATGAGGTGCTCAGAGTGATTGGAAAGGCTGTTGGCAGCAGGCAGTTCTCTGGGTTCAAGCTGTGGAGCTGTCAGCGGGAATGCAAAGGCCAAGCTGGTGAGCCTTTTGTCCTGGTGCCTTTAGTGTGTGAGCAGTCCCTGGTGCCGTTGTCTTTGGATCCTGAGTGTGGGAGAGGCAAGGCTTAGGATGGTGCGTAGAGCTGAGAAGGAAAGTGCCGAGAGCAGCGTGTGTGCTGCTGCTTTGAGGGGTGCAGTTGAAGTTGTAGGCAGCAAGAGCTTTCTCAGCTGGCCCTTTTGTGAGCTCTGCTTTTGCCAGATGACTTCCATCTTACCCTCTTACCATCTTAGCCTCTCATTTTTGCATATCCCAAACCCCCTTCCAAACATCCAGCAGCTGCTTGTAAAGAAGAAGTCCTAGAACAAAAAGCCAGTGCTGCCTTTCATAGCCCCTTTGCTGTCTATGAAGTAGAGGAAAGAAGCTAGTGAGACGCACTTTCTTTCTCAACTCCATAGAGCGCATCCTTCTCTCAAGGTGGCAGAGTCCTTGGCGGAAGTGAAGCATCTGCAGCTGCAGTTCAGACTGAGAGATGTGCCAGGACAGGAAACATTTGCTGACCTTCCCTGTTCCCTGTGCAACATGATTCTCGCATCCCAGTCACTTTCACATACCTTCGGTATCCCTGAGTCCAAGCAGCTAAAGCTCACAGAGACAGAAGTGTCAGGAAGGAAAACGTTCCAAAAGCACCCCCTTCTCTTATCAGCATATAAATTGTGCACAACAGGCTGCGGCACCGAACCTTCCTTCTCAGATAGACATGCCATCACACTTTTCACTCTTGCAGCTCGGTTGAAAAGCTCCAGCAGCTGCTCCCGCAATAGCAAAAGGTTCTAGAAGTGAAAGCCAGTTTGGGGCTGCACCTTCTCCTTGCCGCATGTAAGCCACACCAAACTCCCTGATGCACTCTGTCCTCCCCTTCTCAAAGGAGTAGACGGTGGCATCAGGACACACCTGTGTCCCAGCAGCTGGGTGCCCAGCCGGGAGCAGGAGCAGGGCTGGGGCTGCTCCCAAAGTTGCCCCGCCCCAATGCCAGAGCCGGACATATGCTGAGGGGGGGCTGGATCAGGCTTTATTGTCCAGCTGCATGCCAGGAGTGAGCACAAAATCTACCTGCATTCTCTGCAGCATGCCATCCTGGAGCAGAGCCATTGCCAAAGGAAGCCGTCAGCCCGTGCCAAGCCAGTGCCGGAGTGGGATCCTAGCAGCACCTGTGGAAGCCGGGAGAGAGGAGCCCACCTGGAGCAGGTTCGTGCAGGATTAATCATCCCGTGGCTTCCCACCAGGGTCCTGTTGCTTCCAAAAGGCCCCACAGTGTCACTGTGGCCCCTCGGTTCCACCAGGTTCCATAGCGTCACTGTGGTGCCCAGGGTTCCGTCAGCTTCGCCAGCATCCCCACGGTCTGCAGAGCTCCCCGAGCTTCTGTGGTGTCACAGTGGAGGCAGGGTTGCATCAGGTTCCATAGCATCAGCACGGTCTCCAGGGCTCCCAGAGGTTCTGTGGTGTCACAGTGGAGGCAGGGTTGCATCAGGTTCCATAGCATCACCACAGTCTCCAGGGCTCCCTGAGCTTCTGTGGTGTCACAGTGGAGGCAGGGTTGCATCAGGTTCCATAGCATCAGCACGGTCTCCAGGGCTCCCAGAGGTTCTGTGGTGTCACAGAGGAGGCAGGGTTGCATCAGGTTCCATAGCATCAGCACGGTCTCCAGGGCTCCCCTGAGCTTCTGTGGTGGTGTCACAGAGGAGCCAGGCTTCCTTGTAGTTCCCCAGCATCACAAAGGCTCTCCTGGGAGCCACGGGTCACAAAGCACCGTGGGCTCTGTGCAGCCCCGCTGTGTCACAATGGCCGCTGGCTTCCACGAGCCCCCGCAGTGTCCCAGTGGGCCCCGTGGCTTTAGGAGTGGGTGGCTGGGAGTTGGTGCCAGCGGCTGGGGGAGCAGCAGCAGGGACTGTGTGTGGACAGTGCCATGGCCACTTGTGTGGCCACTGGTGTCTCTGTGCCAGGCACAGCCGTGGTGTGTAACACCGGCTCTGGGTCCTTTGGCTGTGCAGGTGGCAGTCACGGCCTGGAGCAGGGCTGCTCCCGGGGGACAGCCTGGGGCAGGAGGCTGCTGGAGATTCATTCCCCACACTCCTTGTCATGAGGTGCTCAGAGTGATTGGAAAGGCTGTTGGCAGCAGGCAGTTCTCTGGGTTCAAGCTGTGGAGCTGTCAGCGGGAATGCAAAGGCCAAGCTGGTGAGCCTTTTGTCCTGGTGCCTTTAGTGTGTGAGCAGTCCCTGGTGCCGTTGTCTTTGGATCCTGAGTGTGGGAGAGGCAAGGCTTAGGATGGTGCGTAGAGCTGAGAAGGAAAGTGCCGAGAGCAGCGTGTGTGCTGCTGCTTTGAGGGGTGCAGTTGAAGTTGTAGGCAGCAAGAGCTTTCTCAGCTGGCCCTTTTGTGAGCTCTGCTTTTGCCAGATGACTTCCATCTTACCCTCTTACCATCTTAGCCTCTCATTTTTGCATATCCCAAACCCCCTTCCAAACATCCAGCAGCTGCTTGTAAAGAAGAAGTCCTAGAACAAAAAGCCAGTGCTGCCTTTCATAGCCCCTTTGCTGTCTATGAAGTAGAGGAAAGAAGCTAGTGAGACGCACTTTCTTTCTCAACTCCATAGAGCGCATCCTTCTCTCAAGGTGGCAGAGTCCTTGGCGGAAGTGAAGCATCTGCAGCTGCAGTTCAGACTGAGAGATGTGCCAGGACAGGAAACATTTGCTGACCTTCCCTGTTCCCTGTGCAACATGATTCTCGCATCCCAGTCACTTTCACATACCTTCGGTACCCCTGAGTCCAAGCAGCTAAAGCTCACAGAGACAGAAGTGTCAGGAAGGAAAACGTTCCAAAAGCACCCCCTTCTCTTATCAGCATATAAATTGTGCACAACAGGCTGCGGCACCGAACCTTCCTTCTCAGATAGACATGCCATCACACTTTTCACTCTTGCAGCTCGGTTGAAAAGCTCCAGCAGCTGCTCCCGCAATAGCAAAAGGTTCTAGAAGTGAAAGCCAGTTTGGGGCTGCACCTTCTCCTTGCCGCATGTAAGCCACACCAAACTCCCTGATGCACTCTGTCCTCCCCTTCTCAAAGGAGTAGACGGTGGCATCAGGACACACCTGTGTCCCAGCAGCTGGGTGCCCAGCCGGGAGCAGGAGCAGGGCTGGGGCTGCTCCCAAAGTTGCCCCGCCCCAATGCCAGAGCCGGACATATGCTGAGGGGGGGCTGGATCAGGCTTTATTGTCCAGCTGCATGCCAGGAGTGAGCACAAAATCTACCTGCATTCTCTGCAGCATGCCATCCTGGAGCAGAGCCATTGCCAAAGGAAGCCGTGAGCCCGTGCCAAGCCAGTGCCGGAGTGGGATCCTAGCAGCACCTGTGGAAGCCGGGAGAGAGGAGCCCACCTGGAGCAGGTTCGTGCAGGATTAATCATCCCGTGGCTTCCCACCAGGGTCCTGTTGCTTCCAAAAGGCCCCACAGTGTCACTGTGGCCCCTCGGTTCCACCAGGTTCCATAGCGTCACTGTGGTGCCCAGGGTTCCGTCAGCTTCGCCAGCATCCCCACGGTCTGCAGAGCTCCCCGAGCTTCTGTGGTGTCACAGTGGAGGCAGGGTTGCATCAGGTTCCATAGCATCAGCACGGTCTCCAGGGCTCCCAGAGGTTCTGTGGTGTCACAGTGGAGGCAGGGTTGCATCAGGTTCCATAGCATCACCACAGTCTCCAGGGCTCCCTGAGCTTCTGTGGTGTCACAGTGGAGGCAGGGTTGCATCAGGTTCCATAGCATCAGCACGGTCTCCAGGGCTCCCAGAGGTTCTGTGGTGTCACAGAGGAGGCAGGGTTGCATCAGGTTCCATAGCATCAGCACGGTCTCCAGGGCTCCAAGAGCTTCTGTGGTGTCACAGAGGAGGCAGGGTTGCATCAGGTTCAATAGCATCAGCACAGTCTCAAGGGCTCCCCTGAGCTTCTGTGGTGGTGTCACAGAGGAGCCAGGCTTCCTTGTAGTTCCCCAGCATCACAAAGGCTCTCCTGGGAGCCACGGGTCACAAAGCACCGTGGGCTCTGTGCAGCCCCGCTGTGTCACAATGGCCGCTGGCTTCCACGAGCCCCCGCAGTGTCCCAGTGGGCCCCGTGGCTTTAGGAGTGGGTGGCTGGGAGTTGGTGCCAGCGGCTGGGGGAGCAGCAGCAGGGACTGTGTGTGGACAGTGCCATGGCCACTTGTGTGGCCACTGGTGTCTCTGTGCCAGGCACAGCCGTGGTGTGTAACACCGGCTCTGGGTCCTTTGGCTGTGCAGGTGGCAGTCACGGCCTGGAGCAGGGCTGCTCCCGGGGGACAGCCTGGGGCAGGAGGCTGCTGGAGATTCATTCCCCACACTCCTTGTCATGAGGTGCTCAGAGTGATTGGAAAGGCTGTTGGCAGCAGGCAGTTCTCTGGGTTCAAGCTGTGGAGCTGTCAGCGGGAATGCAAAGGCCAAGCTGGTGAGCCTTTTGTCCTGGTGCCTTTAGTGTGTGAGCAGTCCCTGGTGCCGTTGTCTTTGGATCCTGAGTGTGGGAGAGGCAAGGCTTAGGATGGTGCGTAGAGCTGAGAAGGAAAGTGCCGAGAGCAGCGTGTGTGCTGCTGCTTTGAGGGGTGCAGTTGAAGTTGTAGGCAGCAAGAGCTTTCTCAGCTGGCCCTTTTGTGAGCTCTGCTTTTGCCAGATGACTTCCATCTTACCCTCTTACCATCTTAGCCTCTCATTTTTGCATATCCCAAACCCCCTTCCAAACATCCAGCAGCTGCTTGTAAAGAAGAAGTCCTAGAACAAAAAGCCAGTGCTGCCTTTCATAGCCCCTTTGCTGTCTATGAAGTAGAGGAAAGAAGCTAGTGAGACGCACTTTCTTTCTCAACTCCATAGAGCGCATCCTTCTCTCAAGGTGGCAGAGTCCTTGGCGGAAGTGAAGCATCTGCAGCTGCAGTTCAGACTGAGAGATGTGCCAGGACAGGAAACATTTGCTGACCTTCCCTGTTCCCTGTGCAACATGATTCTCGCATCCCAGTCACTTTCACATACCTTCGGTATCCCTGAGTCCAAGCAGCTAAAGCTCACAGAGACAGAAGTGTCAGGAAGGAAAACGTTGCAAAAGCACCCCCTTCTCTTATCAGCATATAAATTGTGCACAACAGGCTGCGGCACCGAACCTTCCTTCTCAGATAGACATGCCATCACACTTTTCACTCTTGCAGCTCGGTTGAAAAGCTCCAGCAGCTGTTCCCGCAATAGCAAAAGGTTCTAGAAGTGAAAGCCAGTTTGGGGCTGCACCTTCTCCTTGCCGCATGTAAGCCACACCAAACTCCCTGATGCACTCTGTCCTCCCCTTCTCAAAGGAGTAGACGGTGGCATCAGGACACACCTGTGTCCCAGCAGCTGGGTGCCCAGCCGGGAGCAGGAGCAGGGCTGGGGCTGCTCCCAAAGTTGCCCCGCCCCAATGCCAGAGCCGGACATATGCTGAGGGGGGGCTGGATCAGGCTTTATTGTCCAGCTGCATGCCAGGAGTGAGCACAAAATCTACCTGCATTCTCTGCAGCATGCCATCCTGGAGCAGAGCCATTGCCAAAGGAAGCCGTGAGCCCGTGCCAAGCCAGTGCCGGAGTGGGATCCTAGCAGCACCTGTGGAAGCCGGGAGAGAGGAGCCCACCTGGAGCAGGTTCGTGCAGGATTAATCATCCCGTGGCTTCCCACCAGGGTCCTGTTGCTTCCAAAAGGCCCCACAGTGTCACTGTGGCCCCTCGGTTCCACCAGGTTCCATAGCGTCACTGTGGTGCCCAGGGTTCCGTCAGCTTCGCCAGCATCCCCACGGTCTGCAGAGCTCCCCGAGCTTCTGTGGTGTCACAGTGGAGGCAGGGTTGCATCAGGTTCCATAGCATCAGCACGGTCTCCAGGGCTCCCAGAGGTTCTGTGGTGTCACAGTGGAGGCAGGGTTGCATCAGGTTCCATAGCATCACCACAGTCTCCAGGGCTCCCTGAGCTTCTGTGGTGTCACAGTGGAGGCAGGGTTGCATCAGGTTCCATAGCATCAGCACGGTCTCCAGGGCTCCCAGAGGTTCTGTGGTGTCACAGAGGAGGCAGGGTTGCATCAGGTTCCATAGCATCAGCACGGTCTCCAGGGCTCCCCTGAGCTTCTGTGGTGGTGTCACAGAGGAGCCAGGCTTCCTTGTAGTTCCCCAGCATCACAAAGGCTCTCCTGGGAGCCACCGGTCACAAAGCACCGTGGGCTCTGTGCAGCCCTGCTGTGTCACAATGGCCGCTGGCTTCCACGAGCCCCCGCAGTGTCCCAGTGGGCCCCGTGGCTTTAGGAGTGGGTGGCTGGGAGTTGGTGCCAGCGGCTGGGGGAGCAGCAGCAGGGACTGTGTGTGGACAGTGCCATGGCCACTTGTGTGGCCACTGGTGTCTCTGTGCCAGGCACAGCCGTGGTGTGTAACACCGGCTCTGGGTCCTTTGGCTGTGCAGGTGGCAGTCACGGCCTGGAGCAGGGCTGCTCCCGGGGGACAGCCTGGGGCAGGAGGCTGCTGGAGATTCATTCCCCACACTCCTTGTCATGAGGTGCTCAGAGTGATTGGAAAGGCTGTTGGCAGCAGGCAGTTCTCTGGGTTCAAGCTGTGGAGCTGTCAGCGGGAATGCAAAGGCCAAGCTGGTGAGCCTTTTGTCCTGGTGCCTTTAGTGTGTGAGCAGTCCCTGGTGCCGTTGTCTTTGGATCCTGAGTGTGGGAGAGGCAAGGCTTAGGATGGTGCGTAGAGCTGAGAAGGAAAGTGCCGAGAGCAGCGTGTGTGCTGCTGCTTTGAGGGGTGCAGTTGAAGTTGTAGGCAGCAAGAGCTTTCTCAGCTGGCCCTTTTGTGAGCTCTGCTTTTGCCAGATGACTTCCATCTTACCCTCTTACCATCTTAGCCTCTCATTTTTGCATATCCCAAACCCCCTTCCAAACATCCAGCAGCTGCTTGTAAAGAAGAAGTCCTAGAACAAAAAGCCAGTGCTGCCTTTCATAGCCCCTTTGCTGTCTATGAAGTAGAGGAAAGAAGCTAGTGAGACGCACTTTCTTTCTCAACTCCATAGAGCGCATCCTTCTCTCAAGGTGGCAGAGTCCTTGGCGGAAGTGAAGCATCTGCAGCTGCAGTTCAGACTGAGAGATGTGCCAGGACAGGAAACATTTGCTGACCTTCCCTGTTCCCTGTGCAACATGATTCTCGCATCCCAGTCACTTTCACATACCTTCGGTATCCCTGAGTCCAAGCAGCTAAAGCTCACAGAGACAGAAGTGTCAGGAAGGAAAACGTTCCAAAAGCACCCCCTTCTCTTATCAGCATATAAATTGTGCACAACAGGCTGCGGCACCGAACCTTCCTTCTCAGATAGACATGCCATCACACTTTTCACTCTTGCAGCTCGGTTGAAAAGCTCCAGCAGCTGCTCCCGCAATAGCAAAAGGTTCTAGAAGTGAAAGCCAGTTTGGGGCTGCACCTTCTCCTTGCCGCATGTAAGCCACACCAAACTCCCTGATGCACTCTGTCCTCCCCTTCTCAAAGGAGTAGACGGTGGCATCAGGACACACCTGTGTCCCAGCAGCTGGGTGCCCAGCCGGGAGCAGGAGCAGGGCTGGGGCTGCTCCCAAAGTTGCCCCGCCCCAATGCCAGAGCCGGACATATGCTGAGGGGGGGCTGGATCAGGCTTTATTGTCCAGCTGCATGCCAGGAGTGAGCACAAAATCTACCTGCATTCTCTGCAGCATGCCATCCTGGAGCAGAGCCATTGCCAAAGGAAGCCGTGAGCCCGTGCCAAGCCAGTGCCGGAGTGGGATCCTAGCAGCACCTGTGGAAGCCGGGAGAGAGGAGCCCACCTGGAGCAGGTTCGTGCAGGATTAATCATCCCGTGGCTTCCCACCAGGGTCCTGTTGCTTCCAAAAGGCCCCACAGTGTCACTGTGGCCCCTCGGTTCCACCAGGTTCCATAGCGTCACTGTGGTGCCCAGGGTTCCGTCAGCTTCGCCAGCATCCCCACGGTCTGCAGAGCTCCCCGAGCTTCTGTGGTGTCACAGTGGAGGCAGGGTTGCATCAGGTTCCATAGCATCAGCACGGTCTCCAGGGCTCCCAGAGGTTCTGTGGTGTCACAGTGGAGGCAGGGTTGCATCAGGTTCCATAGCATCACCACAGTCTCCAGGGCTCCCTGAGCTTCTGTGGTGTCACAGTGGAGGCAGGGTTGCATCAGGTTCCATAGCATCAGCACGGTCTCCAGGGCTCCCAGAGGTTCTGTGGTGTCACAGAGGAGGCAGGGTTGCATCAGGTTCCATAGCATCAGCACGGTCTCCAGGGCTCCCCTGAGCTTCTGTGGTGGTGTCACAGAGGAGCCAGGCTTCCTTGTAGTTCCCCAGCATCACAAAGGCTCTCCTGGGAGCCACGGGTCACAAAGCACCGTGGGCTCTGTGCAGCCCCGCTGTGTCACAATGGCCGCTGGCTTCCACGAGCCCCCGCAGTGTCCCAGTGGGCCCCGTGGCTTTAGGAGTGGGTGGCTGGGAGTTGGTGCCAGCGGCTGGGGGAGCAGCAGCAGGGACTGTGTGTGGACAGTGCCATGGCCACTTGTGTGGCCACTGGTGTCTCTGTGCCAGGCACAGCCGTGGTGTGTAACACCGGCTCTGGGTCCTTTGGCTGTGCAGGTGGCAGTCACGGCCTGGAGCAGGGCTGCTCCCGGGGGACAGCCTGGGGCAGGAGGCTGCTGGAGATTCATTCCCCACACTCCTTGTCATGAGGTGCTCAGAGTGATTGGAAAGGCTGTTGGCAGCAGGCAGTTCTCTGGGTTCAAGCTGTGGAGCTGTCAGCGGGAATGCAAAGGCCAAGCTGGTGAGCCTTTTGTCCTGGTGCCTTTAGTGTGTGAGCAGTCCCTGGTGCCGTTGTCTTTGGATCCTGAGTGTGGGAGAGGCAAGGCTTAGGATGGTGCGTAGAGCTGAGAAGGAAAGTGCCGAGAGCAGCGTGTGTGCTGCTGCTTTGAGGGGTGCAGTTGAAGTTGTAGGCAGCAAGAGCTTTCTCAGCTGGCCCTTTTGTGAGCTCTGCTTTTGCCAGATGACTTCCATCTTACCCTCTTACCATCTTAGCCTCTCATTTTTGCATATCCCAAACCCCCTTCCAAACATCCAGCAGCTGCTTGTAAAGAAGAAGTCCTAGAACAAAAAGCCAGTGCTGCCTTTCATAGCCCCTTTGCTGTCTATGAAGTAGAGGAAAGAAGCTAGTGAGACGCACTTTCTTTCTCAACTCCATAGAGCGCATCCTTCTCTCAAGGTGGCAGAGTCCTTGGCGGAAGTGAAGCATCTGCAGCTGCAGTTCAGACTGAGAGATGTGCCAGGACAGGAAACATTTGCTGACCTTCCCTGTTCCCTGTGCAACATGATTCTCGCATCCCAGTCACTTTCACATACCTTCGGTACCCCTGAGTCCAAGCAGCTAAAGCTCACAGAGACAGAAGTGTCAGGAAGGAAAACGTTCCAAAAGCACCCCCTTCTCTTATCAGCATATAAATTGTGCACAACAGGCTGCGGCACCGAACCTTCCTTCTCAGATAGACATGCCATCACACTTTTCACTCTTGCAGCTCGGTTGAAAAGCTCCAGCAGCTGCTCCCGCAATAGCAAAAGGTTCTAGAAGTGAAAGCCAGTTTGGGGCTGCACCTTCTCCTTGCCGCATGTAAGCCACACCAAACTCCCTGATGCACTCTGTCCTCCCCTTCTCAAAGGAGTAGACGGTGGCATCAGGACACACCTGTGTCCCAGCAGCTGGGTGCCCAGCCGGGAGCAGGAGCAGGGCTGGGGCTGCTCCCAAAGTTGCCCCGCCCCAATGCCAGAGCCGGACATATGCTGAGGGGGGGCTGGATCAGGCTTTATTGTCCAGCTGCATGCCAGGAGTGAGCACAAAATCTACCTGCATTCTCTGCAGCATGCCATCCTGGAGCAGAGCCATTGCCAAAGGAAGCCGTGAGCCCGTGCCAAGCCAGTGCCGGAGTGGGATCCTAGCAGCACCTGTGGAAGCCGGGAGAGAGGAGCCCACCTGGAGCAGGTTCGTGCAGGATTAATCATCCCGTGGCTTCCCACCAGGGTCCTGTTGCTTCCAAAAGGCCCCACAGTGTCACTGTGGCCCCTCGGTTCCACCAGGTTCCATAGCGTCACTGTGGTGCCCAGGGTTCCGTCAGCTTCGCCAGCATCCCCACGGTCTGCAGAGCTCCCCGAGCTTCTGTGGTGTCACAGTGGAGGCAGGGTTGCATCAGGTTCCATAGCATCAGCACGGTCTCCAGGGCTCCCAGAGGTTCTGTGGTGTCACAGTGGAGGCAGGGTTGCATCAGGTTCCATAGCATCACCACAGTCTCCAGGGCTCCCTGAGCTTCTGTGGTGTCACAGTGGAGGCAGGGTTGCATCAGGTTCCATAGCATCAGCACGGTCTCCAGGGCTCCCAGAGGTTCTGTGGTGTCACAGAGGAGGCAGGGTTGCATCAGGTTCAATAGCATCAGCACGGTCTCCAGGGCTCCCCTGAGCTTCTGTGGTGGTGTCACAGAGGAGCCAGGCTTCCTTGTAGTTCCCCAGCATCACAAAGGCTCTCCTGGGAGCCACGGGTCACAAAGCACCGTGGGCTCTGTGCAGCCCCGCTGTGTCACAATGGCCGCTGGCTTCCACGAGCCCCCGCAGTGTCCCAGTGGGCCCCGTGGCTTTAGGAGTGGGTGGCTGGGAGTTGGTGCCAGCGGCTGGGGGAGCAGCAGCAGGGACTGTGTGTGGACAGTGCCATGGCCACTTGTGTGGCCACTGGTGTCTCTGTGCCAGGCACAGCCGTGGTGTGTAACACCGGCTCTGGGTCCTTTGGCTGTGCAGGTGGCAGTCACGGCCTGGAGCAGGGCTGCTCCCGGGGGACAGCCTGGGGCAGGAGGCTGCTGGAGATTCATTCCCCACACTCCTTGTCATGAGGTGCTCAGAGTGATTGGAAAGGCTGTTGGCAGCAGGCAGTTCTCTGGGTTCAAGCTGTGGAGCTGTCAGCGGGAATGCAAAGGCCAAGCTGGTGAGCCTTTTGTCCTGGTGCCTTTAGTGTGTGAGCAGTCCCTGGTGCCGTTGTCTTTGGATCCTGAGTGTGGGAGAGGCAAGGCTTAGGATGGTGCGTAGAGCTGAGAAGGAAAGTGCCGAGAGCAGCGTGTGTGCTGCTGCTTTGAGGGGTGCAGTTGAAGTTGTAGGCAGCAAGAGCTTTCTCAGCTGGCCCTTTTGTGAGCTCTGCTTTTGCCAGATGACTTCCATCTTACCCTCTTACCATCTTAGCCTCTCATTTTTGCATATCCCAAACCCCCTTCCAAACATCCAGCAGCTGCTTGTAAAGAAGAAGTCCTAGAACAAAAAGCCAGTGCTGCCTTTCATAGCCCCTTTGCTGTCTATGAAGTAGAGGAAAGAAGCTAGTGAGACGCACTTTCTTTCTCAACTCCATAGAGCGCATCCTTCTCTCAAGGTGGCAGAGTCCTTGGCGGAAGTGAAGCATCTGCAGCTGCAGTTCAGACTGAGAGATGTGCCAGGACAGGAAACATTTGCTGACCTTCCCTGTTCCCTGTGCAACATGATTCTCGCATCCCAGTCACTTTCACATACCTTCGGTATCCCTGAGTCCAAGCAGCTAAAGCTCACAGAGACAGAAGTGTCAGGAAGGAAAACGTTCCAAAAGCACCCCCTTCTCTTATCAGCATATAAATTGTGCACAACAGGCTGCGGCACCGAACCTTCCTTCTCAGATAGACATGCCATCACACTTTTCACTCTTGCAGCTCGGTTGAAAAGCTCCAGCAGCTGCTCCCGCAATAGCAAAAGGTTCTAGAAGTGAAAGCCAGTTTGGGGCTGCACCTTCTCCTTGCCGCATGTAAGCCACACCAAACTCCCTGATGCACTCTGTCCTCCCCTTCTCAAAGGAGTAGACGGTGGCATCAGGACACACCTGTGTCCCAGCAGCTGGGTGCCCAGCCGGGAGCAGGAGCAGGGCTGGGGCTGCTCCCAAAGTTGCCCCGCCCCAATGCCAGAGCCGGACATATGCTGAGGGGGGGCTGGATCAGGCTTTATTGTCCAGCTGCATGCCAGGAGTGAGCACAAAATCTACCTGCATTCTCTGCAGCATGCCATCCTGGAGCAGAGCCATTGCCAAAGGAAGCCGTCAGCCCGTGCCAAGCCAGTGCCGGAGTGGGATCCTAGCAGCACCTGTGGAAGCCGGGAGAGAGGAGCCCACCTGGAGCAGGTTCGTGCAGGATTAATCATCCCGTGGCTTCCCACCAGGGTCCTGTTGCTTCCAAAAGGCCCCACAGTGTCACTGTGGCCCCTCGGTTCCACCAGGTTCCATAGCGTCACTGTGGTGCCCAGGGTTCCGTCAGCTTCGCCAGCATCCCCACGGTCTGCAGAGCTCCCCGAGCTTCTGTGGTGTCACAGTGGAGGCAGGGTTGCATCAGGTTCCATAGCATCAGCACGGTCTCCAGGGCTCCCAGAGGTTCTGTGGTGTCACAGTGGAGGCAGGGTTGCATCAGGTTCCATAGCATCACCACAGTCTCCAGGGCTCCCTGAGCTTCTGTGGTGTCACAGTGGAGGCAGGGTTGCATCAGGTTCCATAGCATCAGCACGGTCTCCAGGGCTCCCAGAGGTTCTGTGGTGTCACAGAGGAGGCAGGGTTGCATCAGGTTCCATAGCATCAGCACGGTCTCCAGGGCTCCCCTGAGCTTCTGTGGTGGTGTCACAGAGGAGCCAGGCTTCCTTGTAGTTCCCCAGCATCACAAAGGCTCTCCTGGGAGCCACGGGTCACAAAGCACCGTGGGCTCTGTGCAGCCCCGCTGTGTCACAATGGCCGCTGGCTTCCACGAGCCCCCGCAGTGTCCCAGTGGGCCCCGTGGCTTTAGGAGTGGGTGGCTGGGAGTTGGTGCCAGCGGCTGGGGGAGCAGCAGCAGGGACTGTGTGTGGACAGTGCCATGGCCACTTGTGTGGCCACTGGTGTCTCTGTGCCAGGCACAGCCGTGGTGTGTAACACCGGCTCTGGGTCCTTTGGCTGTGCAGGTGGCAGTCACGGCCTGGAGCAGGGCTGCTCCCGGGGGACAGCCTGGGGCAGGAGGCTGCTGGAGATTCATTCCCCACACTCCTTGTCATGAGGTGCTCAGAGTGATTGGAAAGGCTGTTGGCAGCAGGCAGTTCTCTGGGTTCAAGCTGTGGAGCTGTCAGCGGGAATGCAAAGGCCAAGCTGGTGAGCCTTTTGTCCTGGTGCCTTTAGTGTGTGAGCAGTCCCTGGTGCCGTTGTCTTTGGATCCTGAGTGTGGGAGAGGCAAGGCTTAGGATGGTGCGTAGAGCTGAGAAGGAAAGTGCCGAGAGCAGCGTGTGTGCTGCTGCTTTGAGGGGTGCAGTTGAAGTTGTAGGCAGCAAGAGCTTTCTCAGCTGGCCCTTTTGTGAGCTCTGCTTTTGCCAGATGACTTCCATCTTACCCTCTTACCATCTTAGCCTCTCATTTTTGCATATCCCAAACCCCCTTCCAAACATCCAGCAGCTGCTTGTAAAGAAGAAGTCCTAGAACAAAAAGCCAGTGCTGCCTTTCATAGCCCCTTTGCTGTCTATGAAGTAGAGGAAAGAAGCTAGTGAGACGCACTTTCTTTCTCAACTCCATAGAGCGCATCCTTCTCTCAAGGTGGCAGAGTCCTTGGCGGAAGTGAAGCATCTGCAGCTGCAGTTCAGACTGAGAGATGTGCCAGGACAGGAAACATTTGCTGACCTTCCCTGTTCCCTGTGCAACATGATTCTCGCATCCCAGTCACTTTCACATACCTTCGGTACCCCTGAGTCCAAGCAGCTAAAGCTCACAGAGACAGAAGTGTCAGGAAGGAAAACGTTCCAAAAGCACCCCCTTCTCTTATCAGCATATAAATTGTGCACAACAGGCTGCGGCACCGAACCTTCCTTCTCAGATAGACATGCCATCACACTTTTCACTCTTGCAGCTCGGTTGAAAAGCTCCAGCAGCTGCTCCCGCAATAGCAAAAGGTTCTAGAAGTGAAAGCCAGTTTGGGGCTGCACCTTCTCCTTGCCGCATGTAAGCCACACCAAACTCCCTGATGCACTCTGTCCTCCCCTTCTCAAAGGAGTAGACGGTGGCATCAGGACACACCTGTGTCCCAGCAGCTGGGTGCCCAGCCGGGAGCAGGAGCAGGGCTGGGGCTGCTCCCAAAGTTGCCCCGCCCCAATGCCAGAGCCGGACATATGCTGAGGGGGGGCTGGATCAGGCTTTATTGTCCAGCTGCATGCCAGGAGTGAGCACAAAATCTACCTGCATTCTCTGCAGCATGCCATCCTGGAGCAGAGCCATTGCCAAAGGAAGCCGTGAGCCCGTGCCAAGCCAGTGCCGGAGTGGGATCCTAGCAGCACCTGTGGAAGCCGGGAGAGAGGAGCCCACCTGGAGCAGGTTCGTGCAGGATTAATCATCCCGTGGCTTCCCACCAGGGTCCTGTTGCTTCCAAAAGGCCCCACAGTGTCACTGTGGCCCCTCGGTTCCACCAGGTTCCATAGCGTCACTGTGGTGCCCAGGGTTCCGTCAGCTTCGCCAGCATCCCCACGGTCTGCAGAGCTCCCCGAGCTTCTGTGGTGTCACAGTGGAGGCAGGGTTGCATCAGGTTCCATAGCATCAGCACGGTCTCCAGGGCTCCCAGAGGTTCTGTGGTGTCACAGTGGAGGCAGGGTTGCATCAGGTTCCATAGCATCACCACAGTCTCCAGGGCTCCCTGAGCTTCTGTGGTGTCACAGTGGAGGCAGGGTTGCATCAGGTTCCATAGCATCAGCACGGTCTCCAGGGCTCCCAGAGGTTCTGTGGTGTCACAGAGGAGGCAGGGTTGCATCAGGTTCAATAGCATCAGCACGGTCTCCAGGGCTCCCCTGAGCTTCTGTGGTGGTGTCACAGAGGAGCCAGGCTTCCTTGTAGTTCCCCAGCATCACAAAGGCTCTCCTGGGAGCCACGGGTCACAAAGCACCGTGGGCTCTGTGCAGCCCCGCTGTGTCACAATGGCCGCTGGCTTCCACGAGCCCCCGCAGTGTCCCAGTGGGCCCCGTGGCTTTAGGAGTGGGTGGCTGGGAGTTGGTGCCAGCGGCTGGGGGAGCAGCAGCAGGGACTGTGTGTGGACAGTGCCATGGCCACTTGTGTGGCCACTGGTGTCTCTGTGCCAGGCACAGCCGTGGTGTGTAACACCGGCTCTGGGTCCTTTGGCTGTGCAGGTGGCAGTCACGGCCTGGAGCAGGGCTGCTCCCGGGGGACAGCCTGGGGCAGGAGGCTGCTGGAGATTCATTCCCCACACTCCTTGTCATGAGGTGCTCAGAGTGATTGGAAAGGCTGTTGGCAGCAGGCAGTTCTCTGGGTTCAAGCTGTGGAGCTGTCAGCGGGAATGCAAAGGCCAAGCTGGTGAGCCTTTTGTCCTGGTGCCTTTAGTGTGTGAGCAGTCCCTGGTGCCGTTGTCTTTGGATCCTGAGTGTGGGAGAGGCAAGGCTTAGGATGGTGCGTAGAGCTGAGAAGGAAAGTGCCGAGAGCAGCGTGTGTGCTGCTGCTTTGAGGGGTGCAGTTGAAGTTGTAGGCAGCAAGAGCTTTCTCAGCTGGCCCTTTTGTGAGCTCTGCTTTTGCCAGATGACTTCCATCTTACCCTCTTACCATCTTAGCCTCTCATTTTTGCATATCCCAAACCCCCTTCCAAACATCCAGCAGCTGCTTGTAAAGAAGAAGTCCTAGAACAAAAAGCCAGTGCTGCCTTTCATAGCCCCTTTGCTGTCTATGAAGTAGAGGAAAGAAGCTAGTGAGACGCACTTTCTTTCTCAACTCCATAGAGCGCATCCTTCTCTCAAGGTGGCAGAGTCCTTGGCGGAAGTGAAGCATCTGCAGCTGCAGTTCAGACTGAGAGATGTGCCAGGACAGGAAACATTTGCTGACCTTCCCTGTTCCCTGTGCAACATGATTCTCGCATCCCAGTCACTTTCACATACCTTCGGTATCCCTGAGTCCAAGCAGCTAAAGCTCACAGAGACAGAAGTGTCAGGAAGGAAAACGTTGCAAAAGCACCCCCTTCTCTTATCAGCATATAAATTGTGCACAACAGGCTGCGGCACCGAACCTTCCTTCTCAGATAGACATGCCATCACACTTTTCACTCTTGCAGCTCGGTTGAAAAGCTCCAGCAGCTGCTCCCGCAATAGCAAAAGGTTCTAGAAGTGAAAGCCAGTTTGGGGCTGCACCTTCTCCTTGCCGCATGTAAGCCACACCAAACTCCCTGATGCACTCTGTCCTCCCCTTCTCAAAGGAGTAGACGGTGGCATCAGGACACACCTGTGTCCCAGCAGCTGGGTGCCCAGCCGGGAGCAGGAGCAGGGCTGGGGCTGCTCCCAAAGTTGCCCCGCCCCAATGCCAGAGCCGGACATATGCTGAGGGGGGGCTGGATCAGGCTTTATTGTCCAGCTGCATGCCAGGAGTGAGCACAAAATCTACCTGCATTCTCTGCAGCATGCCATCCTGGAGCAGAGCCATTGCCAAAGGAAGCCGTGAGCCCGTGCCAAGCCAGTGCCGGAGTGGGATCCTAGCAGCACCTGTGGAAGCCGGGAGAGAGGAGCCCACCTGGAGCAGGTTCGTGCAGGATTAATCATCCCGTGGCTTCCCACCAGGGTCCTGTTGCTTCCAAAAGGCCCCACAGTGTCACTGTGGCCCCTCGGTTCCACCAGGTTCCATAGCGTCACTGTGGTGCCCAGGGTTCCGTCAGCTTCGCCAGCATCCCCACGGTCTGCAGAGCTCCCCGAGCTTCTGTGGTGTCACAGTGGAGGCAGGGTTGCATCAGGTTCCATAGCATCAGCACGGTCTCCAGGGCTCCCAGAGGTTCTGTGGTGTCACAGTGGAGGCAGGGTTGCATCAGGTTCCATAGCATCACCACAGTCTCCAGGGCTCCCTGAGCTTCTGTGGTGTCACAGTGGAGGCAGGGTTGCATCAGGTTCCATAGCATCAGCACGGTCTCCAGGGCTCCCAGAGGTTCTGTGGTGTCACAGAGGAGGCAGGGTTGCATCAGGTTCAATAGCATCAGCACGGTCTCCAGGGCTCCAAGAGCTTCTGTGGTGGTGTCACAGAGGAGCCAGGCTTCCTTGTAGTTCCCCAGCATCACAAAGGCTCTCCTGGGAGCCACGGGTCACAAAGCACCGTGGGCTCTGTGCAGCCCCGCTGTGTCACAATGGCCGCTGGCTTCCACGAGCCCCCGCAGTGTCCCAGTGGGCCCCGTGGCTTTAGGAGTGGGTGGCTGGGAGTTGGTGCCAGCGGCTGGGGGAGCAGCAGCAGGGACTGTGTGTGGACAGTGCCATGGCCACTTGTGTGGCCACTGGTGTCTCTGTGCCAGGCACAGCCGTGGTGTGTAACACCGGCTCTGGGTCCTTTGGCTGTGCAGGTGGCAGTCACGGCCTGGAGCAGGGCTGCTCCCGGGGGACAGCCTGGGGCAGGAGGCTGCTGGAGATTCATTCCCCACACTCCTTGTCATGAGGTGCTCAGAGTGATTGGAAAGGCTGTTGGCAGCAGGCAGTTCTCTGGGTTCAAGCTGTGGAGCTGTCAGCGGGAATGCAAAGGCCAAGCTGGTGAGCCTTTTGTCCTGGTGCCTTTAGTGTGTGAGCAGTCCCTGGTGCCGTTGTCTTTGGATCCTGAGTGTGGGAGAGGCAAGGCTTAGGATGGTGCGTAGAGCTGAGAAGGAAAGTGCCGAGAGCAGCGTGTGTGCTGCTGCTTTGAGGGGTGCAGTTGAAGTTGTAGGCAGCAAGAGCTTTCTCAGCTGGCCCTTTTGTGAGCTCTGCTTTTGCCAGATGACTTCCATCTTACCCTCTTACCATCTTAGCCTCTCATTTTTGCATATCCCAAACCCCCTTCCAAACATCCAGCAGCTGCTTGTAAAGAAGAAGTCCTAGAACAAAAAGCCAGTGCTGCCTTTCATAGCCCCTTTGCTGTCTATGAAGTAGAGGAAAGAAGCTAGTGAGACGCACTTTCTTTCTCAACTCCATAGAGCGCATCCTTCTCTCAAGGTGGCAGAGTCCTTGGCGGAAGTGAAGCATCTGCAGCTGCAGTTCAGACTGAGAGATGTGCCAGGACAGGAAACATTTGCTGACCTTCCCTGTTCCCTGTGCAACATGATTCTCGCATCCCAGTCACTTTCACATACCTTCGGTATCCCTGAGTCCAAGCAGCTAAAGCTCACAGAGACAGAAGTGTCAGGAAGGAAAACGTTGCAAAAGCACCCCCTTCTCTTATCAGCATATAAATTGTGCACAACAGGCTGCGGCACCGAACCTTCCTTCTCAGATAGACATGCCATCACACTTTTCACTCTTGCAGCTCGGTTGAAAAGCTCCAGCAGCTGCTCCCGCAATAGCAAAAGGTTCTAGAAGTGAAAGCCAGTTTGGGGCTGCACCTTCTCCTTGCCGCATGTAAGCCACACAAAACTCCCTGATGCACTCTGTCCTCCCCTTCTCAAAGGAGTAGACGGTGGCATCAGGACACACCTGTGTCCCAGCAGCTGGGTGCCCAGCCGGGAGCAGGAGCAGGGCTGGGGCTGCTCCCAAAGTTGCCCCGCCCCAATGCCAGAGCCGGACATATGCTGAGGGGGGGCTGGATCAGGCTTTATTGTCCAGCTGCATGCCAGGAGTGAGCACAAAATCTACCTGCATTCTCTGCAGCATGCCATCCTGGAGCAGAGCCATTGCCAAAGGAAGCCGTGAGCCCGTGCCAAGCCAGTGCCGGAGTGGGATCCTAGCAGCACCTGTGGAAGCCGGGAGAGAGGAGCCCACCTGGAGCAGGTTCGTGCAGGATTAATCATCCCGTGGCTTCCCACCAGGGTCCTGTTGCTTCCAAAAGGCCCCACAGTGTCACTGTGGCCCCTCGGTTCCACCAGGTTCCATAGCGTCACTGTGGTGCCCAGGGTTCCGTCAGCTTCGCCAGCATCCCCACGGTCTGCAGAGCTCCCCGAGCTTCTGTGGTGTCACAGTGGAGGCAGGGTTGCATCAGGTTCCATAGCATCAGCACGGTCTCCAGGGCTCCCAGAGGTTCTGTGGTGTCACAGTGGAGGCAGGGTTGCATCAGGTTCCATAGCATCACCACAGTCTCCAGGGCTCCCTGAGCTTCTGTGGTGTCACAGTGGAGGCAGGGTTGCATCAGGTTCCATAGCATCAGCACGGTCTCCAGGGCTCCCAGAGGTTCTGTGGTGTCACAGAGGAGGCAGGGTTGCATCAGGTTCCATAGCATCAGCACGGTCTCCAGGGCTCCAAGAGCTTCTGTGGTGTCACAGAGGAGGCAGGGTTGCATCAGGTTCAATAGCATCAGCACGGTCTCCAGGGCTCCCCTGAGCTTCTGTGGTGGTGTCACAGAGGAGCCAGGCTTCCTTGTAGTTCCCCAGCATCACAAAGGCTCTCCTGGGAGCCACGGGTCACAAAGCACCGTGGGCTCTGTGCAGCCCCGCTGTGTCACAATGGCCGCTGGCTTCCACGAGCCCCCGCAGTGTCCCAGTGGGCCCCGTGGCTTTAGGAGTGGGTGGCTGGGAGTTGGTGCCAGCGGCTGGGGGAGCAGCAGCAGGGACTGTGTGTGGACAGTGCCATGGCCACTTGTGTGGCCACTGGTGTCTCTGTGCCAGGCACAGCCGTGGTGTGTAACACCGGCTCTGGGTCCTTTGGCTGTGCAGGTGGCAGTCACGGCCTGGAGCAGGGCTGCTCCCGGGGGACAGCCTGGGGCAGGAGGCTGCTGGAGATTCATTCCCCACACTCCTTGTCATGAGGTGCTCAGAGTGATTGGAAAGGCTGTTGGCAGCAGGCAGTTCTCTGGGTTCAAGCTGTGGAGCTGTCAGCGGGAATGCAAAGGCCAAGCTGGTGAGCCTTTTGTCCTGGTGCCTTTAGTGTGTGAGCAGTCCCTGGTGCCGTTGTCTTTGGATCCTGAGTGTGGGAGAGGCAAGGCTTAGGATGGTGCGTAGAGCTGAGAAGGAAAGTGCCGAGAGCAGCGTGTGTGCTGCTGCTTTGAGGGGTGCAGTTGAAGTTGTAGGCAGCAAGAGCTTTCTCAGCTGGCCCTTTTGTGAGCTCTGCTTTTGCCAGATGACTTCCATCTTACCCTCTTACCATCTTAGCCTCTCATTTTTGCATATCCCAAACCCCCTTCCAAACATCCAGCAGCTGCTTGTAAAGAAGAAGTCCTAGAACAAAAAGCCAGTGCTGCCTTTCATAGCCCCTTTGCTGTCTATGAAGTAGAGGAAAGAAGCTAGTGAGACGCACTTTCTTTCTCAACTCCATAGAGCGCATCCTTCTCTCAAGGTGGCAGAGTCCTTGGCGGAAGTGAAGCATCTGCAGCTGCAGTTCAGACTGAGAGATGTGCCAGGACAGGAAACATTTGCTGACCTTCCCTGTTCCCTGTGCAACATGATTCTCGCATCCCAGTCACTTTCACATACCTTCGGTATCCCTGAGTCCAAGCAGCTAAAGCTCACAGAGACAGAAGTGTCAGGAAGGAAAACGTTGCAAAAGCACCCCCTTCTCTTACCAGCATATAAATTGTGCACAACAGGCTGCGGCACCGAACCTTCCTTCTCAGATAGACATGCCATCACACTTTTCACTCTTGCAGCTCGGTTGAAAAGCTCCAGCAGCTGCTCCCGCAATAGCAAAAGGTTCTAGAAGTGAAAGCCAGTTTGGGGCTGCACCTTCTCCTTGCCGCATGTAAGCCACACCAAACTCCCTGATGCACTCTGTCCTCCCCTTCTCAAAGGAGTAGACGGTGGCATCAGGACACACCTGTGTCCCAGCAGCTGGGTGCCCAGCCGGGAGCAGGAGCAGGGCTGGGGCTGCTCCCAAAGTTGCCCCGCCCCAATGCCAGAGCCGGACATATGCTGAGGGGGGGCTGGATCAGGCTTTATTGTCCAGCTGCATGCCAGGAGTGAGCACAAAATCTACCTGCATTCTCTGCAGCATGCCATCCTGGAGCAGAGCCATTGCCAAAGGAAGCCATGAGCCCGTGCCAAGCCAGTGCCGGAGTGGGATCCTAGCAGCACCTGTGGAAGCCGGGAGAGAGGAGCCCACCTGGAGCAGGTTCGTGCAGGATTAATCATCCCGTGGCTTCCCACCAGGGTCCTGTTGCTTCCAAAAGGCCCCACAGTGTCACTGTGGCCCCTCGGTTCCACCAGGTTCCATAGCGTCACTGTGGTGCCCAGGGTTCCGTCAGCTTCGCCAGCATCCCCACGGTCTGCAGAGCTCCCCGAGCTTCTGTGGTGTCACAGTGGAGGCAGGGTTGCATCAGGTTCCATAGCATCAGCACGGTCTCCAGGGCTCCCAGAGGTTCTGTGGTGTCACAGTGGAGGCAGGGTTGCATCAGGTTCCATAGCATCACCACAGTCTCCAGGGCTCCCTGAGCTTCTGTGGTGTCACAGTGGAGGCAGGGTTGCATCAGGTTCCATAGCATCAGCACGGTCTCCAGGGCTCCCAGAGGTTCTGTGGTGTCACAGAGGAGGCAGGGTTGCATCAGGTTCCATAGCATCAGCACGGTCTCCAGGGCTCCAAGAGCTTCTGTGGTGTCACAGAGGAGGCAGGGTTGCATCAGGTTCAATAGCATCAGCACGGTCTCCAGGGCTCCCCTGAGCTTCTGTGGTGGTGTCACAGAGGAGCCAGGCTTCCTTGTAGTTCCCCAGCATCACAAAGGCTCTCCTGGGAGCCACGGGTCACAAAGCACCGTGGGCTCTGTGCAGCCCCGCTGTGTCACAATGGCCGCTGGCTTCCACGAGCCCCCGCAGTGTCCCAGTGGGCCCCGTGGCTTTAGGAGTGGGTGGCTGGGAGTTGGTGCCAGCGGCTGGGGGAGCAGCAGCAGGGACTGTGTGTGGACAGTGCCATGGCCACTTGTGTGGCCACTGGTGTCTCTGTGCCAGGCACAGCCGTGGTGTGTAACACCGGCTCTGGGTCCTTTGGCTGTGCAGGTGGCAGTCACGGCCTGGAGCAGGGCTGCTCCCGGGGGACAGCCTGGGGCAGGAGGCTGCTGGAGATTCATTCCCCACACTCCTTGTCATGAGGTGCTCAGAGTGATTGGAAAGGCTGTTGGCAGCAGGCAGTTCTCTGGGTTCAAGCTGTGGAGCTGTCAGCGGGAATGCAAAGGCCAAGCTGGTGAGCCTTTTGTCCTGGTGCCTTTAGTGTGTGAGCAGTCCCTGGTGCCGTTGTCTTTGGATCCTGAGTGTGGGAGAGGCAAGGCTTAGGATGGTGCGTAGAGCTGAGAAGGAAAGTGCCGAGAGCAGCGTGTGTGCTGCTGCTTTGAGGGGTGCAGTTGAAGTTGTAGGCAGCAAGAGCTTTCTCAGCTGGCCCTTTTGTGAGCTCTGCTTTTGCCAGATGACTTCCATCTTACCCTCTTACCATCTTAGCCTCTCATTTTTGCATATCCCAAACCCCCTTCCAAACATCCAGCAGCTGCTTGTAAAGAAGAAGTCCTAGAACAAAAAGCCAGTGCTGCCTTTCATAGCCCCTTTGCTGTCTATGAAGTAGAGGAAAGAAGCTAGTGAGACGCACTTTCTTTCTCAACTCCATAGAGCGCATCCTTCTCTCAAGGTGGCAGAGTCCTTGGCGGAAGTGAAGCATCTGCAGCTGCAGTTCAGACTGAGAGATGTGCCAGGACAGGAAACATTTGCTGACCTTCCCTGTTCCCTGTGCAACATGATTCTCGCATCCCAGTCACTTTCACATACCTTCGGTACCCCTGAGTCCAAGCAGCTAAAGCTCACAGAGACAGAAGTGTCAGGAAGGAAAACGTTCCAAAAGCACCCCCTTCTCTTATCAGCATATAAATTGTGCACAACAGGCTGCGGCACCGAACCTTCCTTCTCAGATAGACATGCCATCACACTTTTCACTCTTGCAGCTCGGTTGAAAAGCTCCAGCAGCTGCTCCCGCAATAGCAAAAGGTTCTAGAAGTGAAAGCCAGTTTGGGGCTGCACCTTCTCCTTGCCGCATGTAAGCCACACCAAACTCCCTGATGCACTCTGTCCTCCCCTTCTCAAAGGAGTAGACGGTGGCATCAGGACACACCTGTGTCCCAGCAGCTGGGTGCCCAGCCGGGAGCAGGAGCAGGGCTGGGGCTGCTCCCAAAGTTGCCCCGCCCCAATGCCAGAGCCGGACATATGCTGAGGGGGGGCTGGATCAGGCTTTATTGTCCAGCTGCATGCCAGGAGTGAGCACAAAATCTACCTGCATTCTCTGCAGCATGCCATCCTGGAGCAGAGCCATTGCCAAAGGAAGCCGTGAGCCCGTGCCAAGCCAGTGCCGGAGTGGGATCCTAGCAGCACCTGTGGAAGCCGGGAGAGAGGAGCCCACCTGGAGCAGGTTCGTGCAGGATTAATCATCCCGTGGCTTCCCACCAGGGTCCTGTTGCTTCCAAAAGGCCCCACAGTGTCACTGTGGCCCCTCGGTTCCACCAGGTTCCATAGCGTCACTGTGGTGCCCAGGGTTCCGTCAGCTTCGCCAGCATCCCCACGGTCTGCAGAGCTCCCCGAGCTTCTGTGGTGTCACAGTGGAGGCAGGGTTGCATCAGGTTCCATAGCATCAGCACGGTCTCCAGGGCTCCCAGAGGTTCTGTGGTGTCACAGTGGAGGCAGGGTTGCATCAGGTTCCATAGCATCACCACAGTCTCCAGGGCTCCCTGAGCTTCTGTGGTGTCACAGTGGAGGCAGGGTTGCATCAGGTTCCATAGCATCAGCACGGTCTCCAGGGCTCCCAGAGGTTCTGTGGTGTCACAGAGGAGGCAGGGTTGCATCAGGTTCAATAGCATCAGCACGGTCTCCAGGGCTCCCCTGAGCTTCTGTGGTGGTGTCACAGAGGAGCCAGGCTTCCTTGTAGTTCCCCAGCATCACAAAGGCTCTCCTGGGAGCCACGGGTCACAAAGCACCGTGGGCTCTGTGCAGCCCCGCTGTGTCACAATGGCCGCTGGCTTCCACGAGCCCCCGCAGTGTCCCAGTGGGCCCCGTGGCTTTAGGAGTGGGTGGCTGGGAGTTGGTGCCAGCGGCTGGGGGAGCAGCAGCAGGGACTGTGTGTGGACAGTGCCATGGCCACTTGTGTGGCCACTGGTGTCTCTGTGCCAGGCACAGCCGTGGTGTGTAACACCGGCTCTGGGTCCTTTGGCTGTGCAGGTGGCAGTCACGGCCTGGAGCAGGGCTGCTCCCGGGGGACAGCCTGGGGCAGGAGGCTGCTGGAGATTCATTCCCCACACTCCTTGTCATGAGGTGCTCAGAGTGATTGGAAAGGCTGTTGGCAGCAGGCAGTTCTCTGGGTTCAAGCTGTGGAGCTGTCAGCGGGAATGCAAAGGCCAAGCTGGTGAGCCTTTTGTCCTGGTGCCTTTAGTGTGTGAGCAGTCCCTGGTGCCGTTGTCTTTGGATCCTGAGTGTGGGAGAGGCAAGGCTTAGGATGGTGCGTAGAGCTGAGAAGGAAAGTGCCGAGAGCAGCGTGTGTGCTGCTGCTTTGAGGGGTGCAGTTGAAGTTGTAGGCAGCAAGAGCTTTCTCAGCTGGCCCTTTTGTGAGCTCTGCTTTTGCCAGATGACTTCCATCTTACCCTCTTACCATCTTAGCCTCTCATTTTTGCATATCCCAAACCCCCTTCCAAACATCCAGCAGCTGCTTGTAAAGAAGAAGTCCTAGAACAAAAAGCCAGTGCTGCCTTTCATAGCCCCTTTGCTGTCTATGAAGTAGAGGAAAGAAGCTAGTGAGACGCACTTTCTTTCTCAACTCCATAGAGCGCATCCTTCTCTCAAGGTGGCAGAGTCCTTGGCGGAAGTGAAGCATCTGCAGCTGCAGTTCAGACTGAGAGATGTGCCAGGACAGGAAACATTTGCTGACCTTCCCTGTTCCCTGTGCAACATGATTCTCGCATCCCAGTCACTTTCACATACCTTCGGTATCCCTGAGTCCAAGCAGCTAAAGCTCACAGAGACAGAAGTGTCAGGAAGGAAAACGTTGCAAAAGCACCCCCTTCTCTTATCAGCATATAAATTGTGCACAACAGGCTGCGGCACCGAACCTTCCTTCTCAGATAGACATGCCATCACACTTTTCACTCTTGCAGCTCGGTTGAAAAGCTCCAGCAGCTGCTCCCGCAATAGCAAAAGGTTCTAGAAGTGAAAGCCAGTTTGGGGCTGCACCTTCTCCTTGCCGCATGTAAGCCACACCAAACTCCCTGATGCACTCTGTCCTCCCCTTCTCAAAGGAGTAGACGGTGGCATCAGGACACACCTGTGTCCCAGCAGCTGGGTGCCCAGCCGGGAGCAGGAGCAGGGCTGGGGCTGCTCCCAAAGTTGCCCCGCCCCAATGCCAGAGCCGGACATATGCTGAGGGGGGGCTGGATCAGGCTTTATTGTCCAGCTGCATGCCAGGAGTGAGCACAAAATCTACCTGCATTCTCTGCAGCATGCCATCCTGGAGCAGAGCCATTGCCAAAGGAAGCCGTGAGCCCGTGCCAAGCCAGTGCCGGAGTGGGATCCTAGCAGCACCTGTGGAAGCCGGGAGAGAGGAGCCCACCTGGAGCAGGTTCGTGCAGGATTAATCATCCCGTGGCTTCCCACCAGGGTCCTGTTGCTTCCAAAAGGCCCCACAGTGTCACTGTGGCCCCTCGGTTCCACCAGGTTCCATAGCGTCACTGTGGTGCCCAGGGTTCCGTCAGCTTCGCCAGCATCCCCACGGTCTGCAGAGCTCCCCGAGCTTCTGTGGTGTCACAGTGGAGGCAGGGTTGCATCAGGTTCCATAGCATCAGCACGGTCTCCAGGGCTCCCAGAGGTTCTGTGGTGTCACAGTGGAGGCAGGGTTGCATCAGGTTCCATAGCATCACCACAGTCTCCAGGGCTCCCTGAGCTTCTGTGGTGTCACAGTGGAGGCAGGGTTGCATCAGGTTCCATAGCATCAGCACGGTCTCCAGGGCTCCCAGAGGTTCTGTGGTGTCACAGAGGAGGCAGGGTTGCATCAGGTTCAATAGCATCAGCACGGTCTCCAGGGCTCCAAGAGCTTCTGTGGTGGTGTCACAGAGGAGCCAGGCTTCCTTGTAGTTCCCCAGCATCACAAAGGCTCTCCTGGGAGCCACGGGTCACAAAGCACCGTGGGCTCTGTGCAGCCCCGCTGTGTCACAATGGCCGCTGGCTTCCACGAGCCCCCGCAGTGTCCCAGTGGGCCCCGTGGCTTTAGGAGTGGGTGGCTGGGAGTTGGTGCCAGCGGCTGGGGGAGCAGCAGCAGGGACTGTGTGTGGACAGTGCCATGGCCACTTGTGTGGCCACTGGTGTCTCTGTGCCAGGCACAGCCGTGGTGTGTAACACCGGCTCTGGGTCCTTTGGCTGTGCAGGTGGCAGTCACGGCCTGGAGCAGGGCTGCTCCCGGGGGACAGCCTGGGGCAGGAGGCTGCTGGAGATTCATTCCCCACACTCCTTGTCATGAGGTGCTCAGAGTGATTGGAAAGGCTGTTGGCAGCAGGCAGTTCTCTGGGTTCAAGCTGTGGAGCTGTCAGCGGGAATGCAAAGGCCAAGCTGGTGAGCCTTTTGTCCTGGTGCCTTTAGTGTGTGAGCAGTCCCTGGTGCCGTTGTCTTTGGATCCTGAGTGTGGGAGAGGCAAGGCTTAGGATGGTGCGTAGAGCTGAGAAGGAAAGTGCCGAGAGCAGCGTGTGTGCTGCTGCTTTGAGGGGTGCAGTTGAAGTTGTAGGCAGCAAGAGCTTTCTCAGCTGGCCCTTTTGTGAGCTCTGCTTTTGCCAGATGACTTCCATCTTACCCTCTTACCATCTTAGCCTCTCATTTTTGCATATCCCAAACCCCCTTCCAAACATCCAGCAGCTGCTTGTAAAGAAGAAGTCCTAGAACAAAAAGCCAGTGCTGCCTTTCATAGCCCCTTTGCTGTCTATGAAGTAGAGGAAAGAAGCTAGTGAGACGCACTTTCTTTCTCAACTCCATAGAGCGCATCCTTCTCTCAAGGTGGCAGAGTCCTTGGCGGAAGTGAAGCATCTGCAGCTGCAGTTCAGACTGAGAGATGTGCCAGGACAGGAAACATTTGCTGACCTTCCCTGTTCCCTGTGCAACATGATTCTCGCATCCCAGTCACTTTCACATACCTTCGGTATCCCTGAGTCCAAGCAGCTAAAGCTCACAGAGACAGAAGTGTCAGGAAGGAAAACGTTGCAAAAGCACCCCCTTCTCTTATCAGCATATAAATTGTGCACAACAGGCTGCGGCACCGAACCTTCCTTCTCAGATAGACATGCCATCACACTTTTCACTCTTGCAGCTCGGTTGAAAAGCTCCAGCAGCTGCTCCCGCAATAGCAAAAGGTTCTAGAAGTGAAAGCCAGTTTGGGGCTGCACCTTCTCCTTGCCGCATGTAAGCCACACAAAACTCCCTGATGCACTCTGTCCTCCCCTTCTCAAAGGAGTAGACGGTGGCATCAGGACACACCTGTGTCCCAGCAGCTGGGTGCCCAGCCGGGAGCAGGAGCAGGGCTGGGGCTGCTCCCAAAGTTGCCCCGCCCCAATGCCAGAGCCGGACATATGCTGAGGGGGGGCTGGATCAGGCTTTATTGTCCAGCTGCATGCCAGGAGTGAGCACAAAATCTACCTGCATTCTCTGCAGCATGCCATCCTGGAGCAGAGCCATTGCCAAAGGAAGCCGTGAGCCCGTGCCAAGCCAGTGCCGGAGTGGGATCCTAGCAGCACCTGTGGAAGCCGGGAGAGAGGAGCCCACCTGGAGCAGGTTCGTGCAGGATTAATCATCCCGTGGCTTCCCACCAGGGTCCTGTTGCTTCCAAAAGGCCCCACAGTGTCACTGTGGCCCCTCGGTTCCACCAGGTTCCATAGCGTCACTGTGGTGCCCAGGGTTCCGTCAGCTTCGCCAGCATCCCCACGGTCTGCAGAGCTCCCCGAGCTTCTGTGGTGTCACAGTGGAGGCAGGGTTGCATCAGGTTCCATAGCATCAGCACGGTCTCCAGGGCTCCCAGAGGTTCTGTGGTGTCACAGTGGAGGCAGGGTTGCATCAGGTTCCATAGCATCACCACAGTCTCCAGGGCTCCCTGAGCTTCTGTGGTGTCACAGTGGAGGCAGGGTTGCATCAGGTTCCATAGCATCAGCACGGTCTCCAGGGCTCCCAGAGGTTCTGTGGTGTCACAGAGGAGGCAGGGTTGCATCAGGTTCCATAGCATCAGCACGGTCTCCAGGGCTCCCCTGAGCTTCTGTGGTGGTGTCACAGAGGAGCCAGGCTTCCTTGTAGTTCCCCAGCATCACAAAGGCTCTCCTGGGAGCCACGGGTCACAAAGCACCGTGGGCTCTGTGCAGCCCCGCTGTGTCACAATGGCCGCTGGCTTCCACGAGCCCCCGCAGTGTCCCAGTGGGCCCCGTGGCTTTAGGAGTGGGTGGCTGGGAGTTGGTGCCAGCGGCTGGGGGAGCAGCAGCAGGGACTGTGTGTGGACAGTGCCATGGCCACTTGTGTGGCCACTGGTGTCTCTGTGCCAGGCACAGCCGTGGTGTGTAACACCGGCTCTGGGTCCTTTGGCTGTGCAGGTGGCAGTCACGGCCTGGAGCAGGGCTGCTCCCGGGGGACAGCCTGGGGCAGGAGGCTGCTGGAGATTCATTCCCCACACTCCTTGTCATGAGGTGCTCAGAGTGATTGGAAAGGCTGTTGGCAGCAGGCAGTTCTCTGGGTTCAAGCTGTGGAGCTGTCAGCGGGAATGCAAAGGCCAAGCTGGTGAGCCTTTTGTCCTGGTGCCTTTAGTGTGTGAGCAGTCCCTGGTGCCGTTGTCTTTGGATCCTGAGTGTGGGAGAGGCAAGGCTTAGGATGGTGCGTAGAGCTGAGAAGGAAAGTGCCGAGAGCAGCGTGTGTGCTGCTGCTTTGAGGGGTGCAGTTGAAGTTGTAGGCAGCAAGAGCTTTCTCAGCTGGCCCTTTTGTGAGCTCTGCTTTTGCCAGATGACTTCCATCTTACCCTCTTACCATCTTAGCCTCTCATTTTTGCATATCCCAAACCCCCTTCCAAACATCCAGCAGCTGCTTGTAAAGAAGAAGTCCTAGAACAAAAAGCCAGTGCTGCCTTTCATAGCCCCTTTGCTGTCTATGAAGTAGAGGAAAGAAGCTAGTGAGACGCACTTTCTTTCTCAACTCCATAGAGCGCATCCTTCTCTCAAGGTGGCAGAGTCCTTGGCGGAAGTGAAGCATCTGCAGCTGCAGTTCAGACTGAGAGATGTGCCAGGACAGGAAACATTTGCTGACCTTCCCTGTTCCCTGTGCAACATGATTCTCGCATCCCAGTCACTTTCACATACCTTCGGTATCCCTGAGTCCAAGCAGCTAAAGCTCACAGAGACAGAAGTGTCAGGAAGGAAAACGTTGCAAAAGCACCCCCTTCTCTTACCAGCATATAAATTGTGCACAACAGGCTGCGGCACCGAACCTTCCTTCTCAGATAGACATGCCATCACACTTTTCACTCTTGCAGCTCGGTTGAAAAGCTCCAGCAGCTGCTCCCGCAATAGCAAAAGGTTCTAGAAGTGAAAGCCAGTTTGGGGCTGCACCTTCTCCTTGCCGCATGTAAGCCACACCAAACTCCCTGATGCACTCTGTCCTCCCCTTCTCAAAGGAGTAGACGGTGGCATCAGGACACACCTGTGTCCCAGCAGCTGGGTGCCCAGCCGGGAGCAGGAGCAGGGCTGGGGCTGCTCCCAAAGTTGCCCCGCCCCAATGCCAGAGCCGGACATATGCTGAGGGGGGGCTGGATCAGGCTTTATTGTCCAGCTGCATGCCAGGAGTGAGCACAAAATCTACCTGCATTCTCTGCAGCATGCCATCCTGGAGCAGAGCCATTGCCAAAGGAAGCCATGAGCCCGTGCCAAGCCAGTGCCGGAGTGGGATCCTAGCAGCACCTGTGGAAGCCGGGAGAGAGGAGCCCACCTGGAGCAGGTTCGTGCAGGATTAATCATCCCGTGGCTTCCCACCAGGGTCCTGTTGCTTCCAAAAGGCCCCACAGTGTCACTGTGGCCCCTCGGTTCCACCAGGTTCCATAGCGTCACTGTGGTGCCCAGGGTTCCGTCAGCTTCGCCAGCATCCCCACGGTCTGCAGAGCTCCCCGAGCTTCTGTGGTGTCACAGTGGAGGCAGGGTTGCATCAGGTTCCATAGCATCAGCACGGTCTCCAGGGCTCCCAGAGGTTCTGTGGTGTCACAGTGGAGGCAGGGTTGCATCAGGTTCCATAGCATCACCACAGTCTCCAGGGCTCCCTGAGCTTCTGTGGTGTCACAGTGGAGGCAGGGTTGCATCAGGTTCCATAGCATCAGCACGGTCTCCAGGGCTCCCAGAGGTTCTGTGGTGTCACAGAGGAGGCAGGGTTGCATCAGGTTCCATAGCATCAGCACGGTCTCCAGGGCTCCAAGAGCTTCTGTGGTGTCACAGAGGAGGCAGGGTTGCATCAGGTTCAATAGCATCAGCACGGTCTCCAGGGCTCCCCTGAGCTTCTGTGGTGGTGTCACAGAGGAGCCAGGCTTCCTTGTAGTTCCCCAGCATCACAAAGGCTCTCCTGGGAGCCACGGGTCACAAAGCACCGTGGGCTCTGTGCAGCCCCGCTGTGTCACAATGGCCGCTGGCTTCCACGAGCCCCCGCAGTGTCCCAGTGGGCCCCGTGGCTTTAGGAGTGGGTGGCTGGGAGTTGGTGCCAGCGGCTGGGGGAGCAGCAGCAGGGACTGTGTGTGGACAGTGCCATGGCCACTTGTGTGGCCACTGGTGTCTCTGTGCCAGGCACAGCCGTGGTGTGTAACACCGGCTCTGGGTCCTTTGGCTGTGCAGGTGGCAGTCACGGCCTGGAGCAGGGCTGCTCCCGGGGGACAGCCTGGGGCAGGAGGCTGCTGGAGATTCATTCCCCACACTCCTTGTCATGAGGTGCTCAGAGTGATTGGAAAGGCTGTTGGCAGCAGGCAGTTCTCTGGGTTCAAGCTGTGGAGCTGTCAGCGGGAATGCAAAGGCCAAGCTGGTGAGCCTTTTGTCCTGGTGCCTTTAGTGTGTGAGCAGTCCCTGGTGCCGTTGTCTTTGGATCCTGAGTGTGGGAGAGGCAAGGCTTAGGATGGTGCGTAGAGCTGAGAAGGAAAGTGCCGAGAGCAGCGTGTGTGCTGCTGCTTTGAGGGGTGCAGTTGAAGTTGTAGGCAGCAAGAGCTTTCTCAGCTGGCCCTTTTGTGAGCTCTGCTTTTGCCAGATGACTTCCATCTTACCCTCTTACCATCTTAGCCTCTCATTTTTGCATATCCCAAACCCCCTTCCAAACATCCAGCAGCTGCTTGTAAAGAAGAAGTCCTAGAACAAAAAGCCAGTGCTGCCTTTCATAGCCCCTTTGCTGTCTATGAAGTAGAGGAAAGAAGCTAGTGAGACGCACTTTCTTTCTCAACTCCATAGAGCGCATCCTTCTCTCAAGGTGGCAGAGTCCTTGGCGGAAGTGAAGCATCTGCAGCTGCAGTTCAGACTGAGAGATGTGCCAGGACAGGAAACATTTGCTGACCTTCCCTGTTCCCTGTGCAACATGATTCTCGCATCCCAGTCACTTTCACATACCTTCGGTATCCCTGAGTCCAAGCAGCTAAAGCTCACAGAGACAGAAGTGTCAGGAAGGAAAACGTTGCAAAAGCACCCCCTTCTCTTATCAGCATATAAATTGTGCACAACAGGCTGCGGCACCGAACCTTCCTTCTCAGATAGACATGCCATCACACTTTTCACTCTTGCAGCTCGGTTGAAAAGCTCCAGCAGCTGCTCCCGCAATAGCAAAAGGTTCTAGAAGTGAAAGCCAGTTTGGGGCTGCACCTTCTCCTTGCCGCATGTAAGCCACACCAAACTCCCTGATGCACTCTGTCCTCCCCTTCTCAAAGGAGTAGACGGTGGCATCAGGACACACCTGTGTCCCAGCAGCTGGGTGCCCAGCCGGGAGCAGGAGCAGGGCTGGGGCTGCTCCCAAAGTTGCCCCGCCCCAATGCCAGAGCCGGACATATGCTGAGGGGGGGCTGGATCAGGCTTTATTGTCCAGCTGCATGCCAGGAGTGAGCACAAAATCTACCTGCATTCTCTGCAGCATGCCATCCTGGAGCAGAGCCATTGCCAAAGGAAGCCGTGAGCCCGTGCCAAGCCAGTGCCGGAGTGGGATCCTAGCAGCACCTGTGGAAGCCGGGAGAGAGGAGCCCACCTGGAGCAGGTTCGTGCAGGATTAATCATCCCGTGGCTTCCCACCAGGGTCCTGTTGCTTCCAAAAGGCCCCACAGTGTCACTGTGGCCCCTCGGTTCCACCAGGTTCCATAGCGTCACTGTGGTGCCCAGGGTTCCGTCAGCTTCGCCAGCATCCCCACGGTCTGCAGAGCTCCCCGAGCTTCTGTGGTGTCACAGTGGAGGCAGGGTTGCATCAGGTTCCATAGCATCAGCACGGTCTCCAGGGCTCCCAGAGGTTCTGTGGTGTCACAGTGGAGGCAGGGTTGCATCAGGTTCCATAGCATCACCACGGTCTCCAGGGTTCCAAGAGCTTCTGTGGTGTCACAGAGGAGGCAGGGTTGCATCAGGTTCAATAGCATCAGCACGGTCTCCAGGGCTCCCCTGAGCTTCTGTGGTGGTGTCACAGAGGAGCCAGGCTTCCTTGTAGTTCCCCAGCATCACAAAGGCTCTCCTGGGAGCCACGGGTCACAAAGCACCGTGGGCTCTGTGCAGCCCCGCTGTGTCACAATGGCCGCTGGCTTCCACGAGCCCCCGCAGTGTCCCAGTGGGCCCCGTGGCTTTAGGAGTGGGTGGCTGGGAGTTGGTGCCAGCGGCTGGGGGAGCAGCAGCAGGGACTGTGTGTGGACAGTGCCATGGCCACTTGTGTGGCCACTGGTGTCTCTGTGTCAGGCACAGCCGTGGTGTGTAACACCGGCTCTGGGTCCTTTGGCTGTGCAGGTGGCAGTCACGGCCTGGAGCAGGGCTGCTCCCGGGGGACAGCCTGGGGCAGGAGGCTGCTGGAGATTCATTCCCCACACTCCTTGTCATGAGGTGCTCAGAGTGATTGGAAAGGCTGTTGGCAGCAGGCAGTTCTCTGGGTTCAAGCTGTGGAGCTGTCAGCGGGAATGCAAAGGCCAAGCTGGTGAGCCTTTTTTCCTGGTGCCTTTAGTGTGTGAGCAGTCCCTGGTGCCGTTGTCTTTGGATCCTGAGTGTGGGAGAGGCAAGGCTTAGGATGGTGCGTAGAGCTGAGAAGGAAAGTGCCGAGAGCAGCGTGTGTGCTGCTGCTTTGAGGGGTGCAGTTGAAGTTGTAGGCAGCAAGAGCTTTCTCAGCTGGCCCTTTTGTGAGCTCTGCTTTTGCCAGATGACTTCCATCTTACCCTCTTACCATCTTAGCCTCTCATTTTTGCATATCCCAAACCCCCTTCCAAACATCCAGCAGCTGCTTGTAAAGAAGAAGTCCTAGAACAAAAAGCCAGTGCTGCCTTTCATAGCCCCTTTGCTGTCTATGAAGTAGAGGAAAGAAGCTAGTGAGACGCACTTTCTTTCTCAACTCCATAGAGCGCATCCTTCTCTCAAGGTGGCAGAGTCCTTGGCGGAAGTGAAGCATCTGCAGCTGCAGTTCAGACTGAGAGATGTGCCAGGACAGGAAACATTTGCTGACCTTCCCTGTTCCCTGTGCAACATGATTCTCGCATCCCAGTCACTTTCACATACCTTCGGTATCCCTGAGTCCAAGCAGCTAAAGCTCACAGAGACAGAAGTGTCAGGAAGGAAAACGTTGCAAAAGCACCCCCTTCTCTTATCAGCATATAAATTGTGCACAACAGGCTGCGGCACCGAACCTTCCTTCTCAGATAGACATGCCATCACACTTTTCACTCTTGCAGCTCGGTTGAAAAGCTCCAGCAGCTGCTCCCGCAATAGCAAAAGGTTCTAGAAGTGAAAGCCAGTTTGGGGCTGCACCTTCTCCTTGCCGCATGTAAGCCACACCAAACTCCCTGATGCACTCTGTCCTCCCCTTCTCAAAGGAGTAGACGGTGGCATCAGGACACACCTGTGTCCCAGCAGCTGGGTGCCCAGCCGGGAGCAGGAGCAGGGCTGGGGCTGCTCCCAAAGTTGCCCCGCCCCAATGCCAGAGCCGGACATATGCTGAGGGGGGGCTGGATCAGGCTTTATTGTCCAGCTGCATGCCAGGAGTGAGCACAAAATCTACCTGCATTCTCTGCAGCATGCCATCCTGGAGCAGAGCCATTGCCAAAGGAAGCCGTGAGCCCGTGCCAAGCCAGTGCCGGAGTGGGATCCTAGCAGCACCTGTGGAAGCCGGGAGAGAGGAGCCCACCTGGAGCAGGTTCGTGCAGGATTAATCATCCCGTGGCTTCCCACCAGGGTCCTGTTGCTTCCAAAAGGCCCCACAGTGTCACTGTGGCCCCTCGGTTCCACCAGGTTCCATAGCGTCACTGTGGTGCCCAGGGTTCCGTCAGCTTCGCCAGCATCCCCACGGTCTGCAGAGCTCCCCGAGCTTCTGTGGTGTCACAGTGGAGGCAGGGTTGCATCAGGTTCCATAGCATCAGCACGGTCTCCAGGGCTCCCAGAGGTTCTGTGGTGTCACAGTGGAGGCAGGGTTGCATCAGGTTCCATAGCATCACCACAGTCTCCAGGGCTCCCTGAGCTTCTGTGGTGTCACAGTGGAGGCAGGGTTGCATCAGGTTCCATAGCATCAGCACGGTCTCCAGGGCTCCCAGAGGTTCTGTGGTGTCACAGAGGAGGCAGGGTTGCATCAGGTTCAATAGCATCAGCACGGTCTCCAGGGCTCCCCTGAGCTTCTGTGGTGGTGTCACAGAGGAGCCAGGCTTCCTTGTAGTTCCCCAGCATCACAAAGGCTCTCCTGGGAGCCACGGGTCACAAAGCACCGTGGGCTCTGTGCAGCCCCGCTGTGTCACAATGGCCGCTGGCTTCCACGAGCCCCCGCAGTGTCCCAGTGGGCCCCGTGGCTTTAGGAGTGGGTGGCTGGGAGTTGGTGCCAGCGGCTGGGGGAGCAGCAGCAGGGACTGTGTGTGGACAGTGCCATGGCCACTTGTGTGGCCACTGGTGTCTCTGTGCCAGGCACAGCCGTGGTGTGTAACACCGGCTCTGGGTCCTTTGGCTGTGCAGGTGGCAGTCACGGCCTGGAGCAGGGCTGCTCCCGGGGGACAGCCTGGGGCAGGAGGCTGCTGGAGATTCATTCCCCACACTCCTTGTCATGAGGTGCTCAGAGTGATTGGAAAGGCTGTTGGCAGCAGGCAGTTCTCTGGGTTCAAGCTGTGGAGCTGTCAGCGGGAATGCAAAGGCCAAGCTGGTGAGCCTTTTGTCCTGGTGCCTTTAGTGTGTGAGCAGTCCCTGGTGCCGTTGTCTTTGGATCCTGAGTGTGGGAGAGGCAAGGCTTAGGATGGTGCGTAGAGCTGAGAAGGAAAGTGCCGAGAGCAGCGTGTGTGCTGCTGCTTTGAGGGGTGCAGTTGAAGTTGTAGGCAGCAAGAGCTTTCTCAGCTGGCCCTTTTGTGAGCTCTGCTTTTGCCAGATGACTTCCATCTTACCCTCTTACCATCTTAGCCTCTCATTTTTGCATATCCCAAACCCCCTTCCAAACATCCAGCAGCTGCTTGTAAAGAAGAAGTCCTAGAACAAAAAGCCAGTGCTGCCTTTCATAGCCCCTTTGCTGTCTATGAAGTAGAGGAAAGAAGCTAGTGAGACGCACTTTCTTTCTCAACTCCATAGAGCGCATCCTTCTCTCAAGGTGGCAGAGTCCTTGGCGGAAGTGAAGCATCTGCAGCTGCAGTTCAGACTGAGAGATGTGCCAGGACAGGAAACATTTGCTGACCTTCCCTGTTCCCTGTGCAACATGATTCTCGCATCCCAGTCACTTTCACATACCTTCGGTATCCCTGAGTCCAAGCAGCTAAAGCTCACAGAGACAGAAGTGTCAGGAAGGAAAACGTTCCAAAAGCACCCCCTTCTCTTATCAGCATATAAATTGTGCACAACAGGCTGCGGCACCGAACCTTCCTTCTCAGATAGACATGCCATCACACTTTTCACTCTTGCAGCTCGGTTGAAAAGCTCCAGCAGCTGCTCCCGCAATAGCAAAAGGTTCTAGAAGTGAAAGCCAGTTTGGGGCTGCACCTTCTCCTTGCCGCATGTAAGCCACACCAAACTCCCTGATGCACTCTGTCCTCCCCTTCTCAAAGGAGTAGACGGTGGCATCAGGACACACCTGTGTCCCAGCAGCTGGGTGCCCAGCCGGGAGCAGGAGCAGGGCTGGGGCTGCTCCCAAAGTTGCCCCGCCCCAATGCCAGAGCCGGACATATGCTGAGGGGGGGCTGGATCAGGCTTTATTGTCCAGCTGCATGCCAGGAGTGAGCACAAAATCTACCTGCATTCTCTGCAGCATGCCATCCTGGAGCAGAGCCATTGCCAAAGGAAGCCGTGAGCCCGTGCCAAGCCAGTGCCGGAGTGGGATCCTAGCAGCACCTGTGGAAGCCGGGAGAGAGGAGCCCACCTGGAGCAGGTTCGTGCAGGATTAATCATCCCGTGGCTTCCCACCAGGGTCCTGTTGCTTCCAAAAGGCCCCACAGTGTCACTGTGGCCCCTCGGTTCCACCAGGTTCCATAGCGTCACTGTGGTGCCCAGGGTTCCGTCAGCTTCGCCAGCATCCCCACGGTCTGCAGAGCTCCCCGAGCTTCTGTGGTGTCACAGTGGAGGCAGGGTTGCATCAGGTTCCATAGCATCAGCACGGTCTCCAGGGCTCCCAGAGGTTCTGTGGTGTCACAGTGGAGGCAGGGTTGCATCAGGTTCCATAGCATCACCACAGTCTCCAGGGCTCCCTGAGCTTCTGTGGTGTCACAGTGGAGGCAGGGTTGCATCAGGTTCCATAGCATCAGCACGGTCTCCAGGGCTCCCAGAGGTTCTGTGGTGTCACAGAGGAGGCAGGGTTGCATCAGGTTCCATAGCATCAGCACGGTCTCCAGGGCTCCCCTGAGCTTCTGTGGTGGTGTCACAGAGGAGCCAGGCTTCCTTGTAGTTCCCCAGCATCACAAAGGCTCTCCTGGGAGCCACCGGTCACAAAGCACCGTGGGCTCTGTGCAGCCCCGCTGTGTCACAATGGCCGCTGGCTTCCACGAGCCCCCGCAGTGTCCCAGTGGGCCCCGTGGCTTTAGGAGTGGGTGGCTGGGAGTTGGTGCCAGCGGCTGGGGGAGCAGCAGCAGGGACTGTGTGTGGACAGTGCCATGGCCACTTGTGTGGCCACTGGTGTCTCTGTGCCAGGCACAGCCGTGGTGTGTAACACCGGCTCTGGGTCCTTTGGCTGTGCAGGTGGCAGTCACGGCCTGGAGCAGGGCTGCTCCCGGGGGACAGCCTGGGGCAGGAGGCTGCTGGAGATTCATTCCCCACACTCCTTGTCATGAGGTGCTCAGAGTGATTGGAAAGGCTGTTGGCAGCAGGCAGTTCTCTGGGTTCAAGCTGTGGAGCTGTCAGCGGGAATGCAAAGGCCAAGCTGGTGAGCCTTTTGTCCTGGTGCCTTTAGTGTGTGAGCAGTCCCTGGTGCCGTTGTCTTTGGATCCTGAGTGTGGGAGAGGCAAGGCTTAGGATGGTGCGTAGAGCTGAGAAGGAAAGTGCCGAGAGCAGCGTGTGTGCTGCTGCTTTGAGGGGTGCAGTTGAAGTTGTAGGCAGCAAGAGCTTTCTCAGCTGGCCCTTTTGTGAGCTCTGCTTTTGCCAGATGACTTCCATCTTACCCTCTTACCATCTTAGCCTCTCATTTTTGCATATCCCAAACCCCCTTCCAAACATCCAGCAGCTGCTTGTAAAGAAGAAGTCCTAGAACAAAAAGCCAGTGCTGCCTTTCATAGCCCCTTTGCTGTCTATGAAGTAGAGGAAAGAAGCTAGTGAGACGCACTTTCTTTCTCAACTCCATAGAGCGCATCCTTCTCTCAAGGTGGCAGAGTCCTTGGCGGAAGTGAAGCATCTGCAGCTGCAGTTCAGACTGAGAGATGTGCCAGGACAGGAAACATTTGCTGACCTTCCCTGTTCCCTGTGCAACATGATTCTCGCATCCCAGTCACTTTCACATACCTTCGGTACCCCTGAGTCCAAGCAGCTAAAGCTCACAGAGACAGAAGTGTCAGGAAGGAAAACGTTGCAAAAGCACCCCCTTCTCTTATCAGCATATAAATTGTGCACAACAGGCTGCGGCACCGAACCTTCCTTCTCAGATAGACATGCCATCACACTTTTCACTCTTGCAGCTCGGTTGAAAAGCTCCAGCAGCTGCTCCCGCAATAGCAAAAGGTTCTAGAAGTGAAAGCCAGTTTGGGGCTGCACCTTCTCCTTGCCGCATGTAAGCCACACCAAACTCCCTGATGCACTCTGTCCTCCCCTTCTCAAAGGAGTAGACGGTGGCATCAGGACACACCTGTGTCCCAGCAGCTGGGTGCCCAGCCGGGAGCAGGAGCAGGGCTGGGGCTGCTCCCAAAGTTGCCCCGCCCCAATGCCAGAGCCGGACATATGCTGAGGGGGGGCTGGATCAGGCTTTATTGTCCAGCTGCATGCCAGGAGTGAGCACAAAATCTACCTGCATTCTCTGCAGCATGCCATCCTGGAGCAGAGCCATTGCCAAAGGAAGCCGTGAGCCCGTGCCAAGCCAGTGCCGGAGTGGGATCCTAGCAGCACCTGTGGAAGCCGGGAGAGAGGAGCCCACCTGGAGCAGGTTCGTGCAGGATTAATCATCCCGTGGCTTCCCACCAGGGTCCTGTTGCTTCCAAAAGGCCCCACAGTGTCACTGTGGCCCCTCGGTTCCACCAGGTTCCATAGCGTCACTGTGGTGCCCAGGGTTCCGTCAGCTTCGCCAGCATCCCCACGGTCTGCAGAGCTCCCCGAGCTTCTGTGGTGTCACAGTGGAGGCAGGGTTGCATCAGGTTCCATAGCATCAGCACGGTCTCCAGGGCTCCCAGAGGTTCTGTGGTGTCACAGTGGAGGCAGGGTTGCATCAGGTTCCATAGCATCACCACAGTCTCCAGGGCTCCCTGAGCTTCTGTGGTGTCACAGTGGAGGCAGGGTTGCATCAGGTTCCATAGCATCAGCACGGTCTCCAGGGCTCCCAGAGGTTCTGTGGTGTCACAGAGGAGGCAGGGTTGCATCAGGTTCCATAGCATCAGCACGGTCTCCAGGGCTCCCCTGAGCTTCTGTGGTGGTGTCACAGAGGAGCCAGGCTTCCTTGTAGTTCCCCAGCATCACAAAGGCTCTCCTGGGAGCCACCGGTCACAAAGCACCGTGGGCTCTGTGCAGCCCCGCTGTGTCACAATGGCCGCTGGCTTCCACGAGCCCCCGCAGTGTCCCAGTGGGCCCCGTGGCTTTAGGAGTGGGTGGCTGGGAGTTGGTGCCAGCGGCTGGGGGAGCAGCAGCAGGGACTGTGTGTGGACAGTGCCATGGCCACTTGTGTGGCCACTGGTGTCTCTGTGCCAGGCACAGCCGTGGTGTGTAACACCGGCTCTGGGTCCTTTGGCTGTGCAGGTGGCAGTCACGGCCTGGAGCAGGGCTGCTCCCGGGGGACAGCCTGGGGCAGGAGGCTGCTGGAGATTCATTCCCCACACTCCTTGTCATGAGGTGCTCAGAGTGATTGGAAAGGCTGTTGGCAGCAGGCAGTTCTCTGGGTTCAAGCTGTGGAGCTGTCAGCGGGAATGCAAAGGCCAAGCTGGTGAGCCTTTTGTCCTGGTGCCTTTAGTGTGTGAGCAGTCCCTGGTGCCGTTGTCTTTGGATCCTGAGTGTGGGAGAGGCAAGGCTTAGGATGGTGCGTAGAGCTGAGAAGGAAAGTGCCGAGAGCAGCGTGTGTGCTGCTGCTTTGAGGGGTGCAGTTGAAGTTGTAGGCAGCAAGAGCTTTCTCAGCTGGCCCTTTTGTGAGCTCTGCTTTTGCCAGATGACTTCCATCTTACCCTCTTACCATCTTAGCCTCTCATTTTTGCATATCCCAAACCCCCTTCCAAACATCCAGCAGCTGCTTGTAAAGAAGAAGTCCTAGAACAAAAAGCCAGTGCTGCCTTTCATAGCCCCTTTGCTGTCTATGAAGTAGAGGAAAGAAGCTAGTGAGACGCACTTTCTTTCTCAACTCCATAGAGCGCATCCTTCTCTCAAGGTGGCAGAGTCCTTGGCGGAAGTGAAGCATCTGCAGCTGCAGTTCAGACTGAGAGATGTGCCAGGACAGGAAACATTTGCTGACCTTCCCTGTTCCCTGTGCAACATGATTCTCGCATCCCAGTCACTTTCACATACCTTCGGTATCCCTGAGTCCAAGCAGCTAAAGCTCACAGAGACAGAAGTGTCAGGAAGGAAAACGTTCCAAAAGCACCCCCTTCTCTTATCAGCATATAAATTGTGCACAACAGGCTGCGGCACCGAACCTTCCTTCTCAGATAGACATGCCATCACACTTTTCACTCTTGCAGCTCGGTTGAAAAGCTCCAGCAGCTGCTCCCGCAATAGCAAAAGGTTCTAGAAGTGAAAGCCAGTTTGGGGCTGCACCTTCTCCTTGCCGCATGTAAGCCACACCAAACTCCCTGATGCACTCTGTCCTCCCCTTCTCAAAGGAGTAGACGGTGGCATCAGGACACACCTGTGTCCCAGCAGCTGGGTGCCCAGCCGGGAGCAGGAGCAGGGCTGGGGCTGCTCCCAAAGTTGCCCCGCCCCAATGCCAGAGCCGGACATATGCTGAGGGGGGGCTGGATCAGGCTTTATTGTCCAGCTGCATGCCAGGAGTGAGCACAAAATCTACCTGCATTCTCTGCAGCATGCCATCCTGGAGCAGAGCCATTGCCAAAGGAAGCCGTGAGCCCGTGCCAAGCCAGTGCCGGAGTGGGATCCTAGCAGCACCTGTGGAAGCCGGGAGAGAGGAGCCCACCTGGAGCAGGTTCGTGCAGGATTAATCATCCCGTGGCTTCCCACCAGGGTCCTGTTGCTTCCAAAAGGCCCCACAGTGTCACTGTGGCCCCTCGGTTCCACCAGGTTCCATAGCGTCACTGTGGTGCCCAGGGTTCCGTCAGCTTCGCCAGCATCCCCACGGTCTGCAGAGCTCCCCGAGCTTCTGTGGTGTCACAGTGGAGGCAGGGTTGCATCAGGTTCCATAGCATCAGCACGGTCTCCAGGGCTCCCAGAGGTTCTGTGGTGTCACAGTGGAGGCAGGGTTGCATCAGGTTCCATAGCATCACCACAGTCTCCAGGGCTCCCTGAGCTTCTGTGGTGTCACAGTGGAGGCAGGGTTGCATCAGGTTCCATAGCATCAGCACGGTCTCCAGGGCTCCCAGAGGTTCTGTGGTGTCACAGAGGAGGCAGGGTTGCATCAGGTTCCATAGCATCAGCACGGTCTCCAGGGCTCCCCTGAGCTTCTGTGGTGGTGTCACAGAGGAGCCAGGCTTCCTTGTAGTTCCCCAGCATCACAAAGGCTCTCCTGGGAGCCACCGGTCACAAAGCACCGTGGGCTCTGTGCAGCCCCGCTGTGTCACAATGGCCGCTGGCTTCCACGAGCCCCCGCAGTGTCCCAGTGGGCCCCGTGGCTTTAGGAGTGGGTGGCTGGGAGTTGGTGCCAGCGGCTGGGGGAGCAGCAGCAGGGACTGTGTGTGGACAGTGCCATGGCCACTTGTGTGGCCACTGGTGTCTCTGTGCCAGGCACAGCCGTGGTGTGTAACACCGGCTCTGGGTCCTTTGGCTGTGCAGGTGGCAGTCACGGCCTGGAGCAGGGCTGCTCCCGGGGGACAGCCTGGGGCAGGAGGCTGCTGGAGATTCATTCCCCACACTCCTTGTCATGAGGTGCTCAGAGTGATTGGAAAGGCTGTTGGCAGCAGGCAGTTCTCTGGGTTCAAGCTGTGGAGCTGTCAGCGGGAATGCAAAGGCCAAGCTGGTGAGCCTTTTGTCCTGGTGCCTTTAGTGTGTGAGCAGTCCCTGGTGCCGTTGTCTTTGGATCCTGAGTGTGGGAGAGGCAAGGCTTAGGATGGTGCGTAGAGCTGAGAAGGAAAGTGCCGAGAGCAGCGTGTGTGCTGCTGCTTTGAGGGGTGCAGTTGAAGTTGTAGGCAGCAAGAGCTTTCTCAGCTGGCCCTTTTGTGAGCTCTGCTTTTGCCAGATGACTTCCATCTTACCCTCTTACCATCTTAGCCTCTCATTTTTGCATATCCCAAACCCCCTTCCAAACATCCAGCAGCTGCTTGTAAAGAAGAAGTCCTAGAACAAAAAGCCAGTGCTGCCTTTCATAGCCCCTTTGCTGTCTATGAAGTAGAGGAAAGAAGCTAGTGAGACGCACTTTCTTTCTCAACTCCATAGAGCGCATCCTTCTCTCAAGGTGGCAGAGTCCTTGGCGGAAGTGAAGCATCTGCAGCTGCAGTTCAGACTGAGAGATGTGCCAGGACAGGAAACATTTGCTGACCTTCCCTGTTCCCTGTGCAACATGATTCTCGCATCCCAGTCACTTTCACATACCTTCGGTACCCCTGAGTCCAAGCAGCTAAAGCTCACAGAGACAGAAGTGTCAGGAAGGAAAACGTTGCAAAAGCACCCCCTTCTCTTATCAGCATATAAATTGTGCACAACAGGCTGCGGCACCGAACCTTCCTTCTCAGATAGACATGCCATCACACTTTTCACTCTTGCAGCTCGGTTGAAAAGCTCCAGCAGCTGCTCCCGCAATAGCAAAAGGTTCTAGAAGTGAAAGCCAGTTTGGGGCTGCACCTTCTCCTTGCCGCATGTAAGCCACACCAAACTCCCTGATGCACTCTGTCCTCCCCTTCTCAAAGGAGTAGACGGTGGCATCAGGACACACCTGTGTCCCAGCAGCTGGGTGCCCAGCCGGGAGCAGGAGCAGGGCTGGGGCTGCTCCCAAAGTTGCCCCGCCCCAATGCCAGAGCCGGACATATGCTGAGGGGGGGCTGGATCAGGCTTTATTGTCCAGCTGCATGCCAGGAGTGAGCACAAAATCTACCTGCATTCTCTGCAGCATGCCATCCTGGAGCAGAGCCATTGCCAAAGGAAGCCGTGAGCCCGTGCCAAGCCAGTGCCGGAGTGGGATCCTAGCAGCACCTGTGGAAGCCGGGAGAGAGGAGCCCACCTGGAGCAGGTTCGTGCAGGATTAATCATCCCGTGGCTTCCCACCAGGGTCCTGTTGCTTCCAAAAGGCCCCACAGTGTCACTGTGGCCCCTCGGTTCCACCAGGTTCCATAGCGTCACTGTGGTGCCCAGGGTTCCGTCAGCTTCGCCAGCATCCCCACGGTCTGCAGAGCTCCCCGAGCTTCTGTGGTGTCACAGTGGAGGCAGGGTTGCATCAGGTTCCATAGCATCAGCACGGTCTCCAGGGCTCCCAGAGGTTCTGTGGTGTCACAGTGGAGGCAGGGTTGCATCAGGTTCCATAGCATCACCACAGTCTCCAGGGCTCCCTGAGCTTCTGTGGTGTCACAGTGGAGGCAGGGTTGCATCAGGTTCCATAGCATCAGCACGGTCTCCAGGGCTCCCAGAGGTTCTGTGGTGTCACAGAGGAGGCAGGGTTGCATCAGGTTCCATAGCATCAGCACGGTCTCCAGGGCTCCCCTGAGCTTCTGTGGTGGTGTCACAGAGGAGCCAGGCTTCCTTGTAGTTCCCCAGCATCACAAAGGCTCTCCTGGGAGCCACGGGTCACAAAGCACCGTGGGCTCTGTGCAGCCCCGCTGTGTCACAATGGCCGCTGGCTTCCACGAGCCCCCGCAGTGTCCCAGTGGGCCCCGTGGCTTTAGGAGTGGGTGGCTGGGAGTTGGTGCCAGCGGCTGGGGGAGCAGCAGCAGGGACTGTGTGTGGACAGTGCCATGGCCACTTGTGTGGCCACTGGTGTCTCTGTGCCAGGCACAGCCGTGGTGTGTAACACCGGCTCTGGGTCCTTTGGCTGTGCAGGTGGCAGTCACGGCCTGGAGCAGGGCTGCTCCCGGGGGACAGCCTGGGGCAGGAGGCTGCTGGAGATTCATTCCCCACACTCCTTGTCATGAGGTGCTCAGAGTGATTGGAAAGGCTGTTGGCAGCAGGCAGTTCTCTGGGTTCAAGCTGTGGAGCTGTCAGCGGGAATGCAAAGGCCAAGCTGGTGAGCCTTTTGTCCTGGTGCCTTTAGTGTGTGAGCAGTCCCTGGTGCCGTTGTCTTTGGATCCTGAGTGTGGGAGAGGCAAGGCTTAGGATGGTGCGTAGAGCTGAGAAGGAAAGTGCCGAGAGCAGCGTGTGTGCTGCTGCTTTGAGGGGTGCAGTTGAAGTTGTAGGCAGCAAGAGCTTTCTCAGCTGGCCCTTTTGTGAGCTCTGCTTTTGCCAGATGACTTCCATCTTACCCTCTTACCATCTTAGCCTCTCATTTTTGCATATCCCAAACCCCCTTCCAAACATCCAGCAGCTGCTTGTAAAGAAGAAGTCCTAGAACAAAAAGCCAGTGCTGCCTTTCATAGCCCCTTTGCTGTCTATGAAGTAGAGGAAAGAAGCTAGTGAGACGCACTTTCTTTCTCAACTCCATAGAGCGCATCCTTCTCTCAAGGTGGCAGAGTCCTTGGCGGAAGTGAAGCATCTGCAGCTGCAGTTCAGACTGAGAGATGTGCCAGGACAGGAAACATTTGCTGACCTTCCCTGTTCCCTGTGCAACATGATTCTCGCATCCCAGTCACTTTCACATACCTTCGGTATCCCTGAGTCCAAGCAGCTAAAGCTCACAGAGACAGAAGTGTCAGGAAGGAAAACGTTCCAAAAGCACCCCCTTCTCTTATCAGCATATAAATTGTGCACAACAGGCTGCGGCACCGAACCTTCCTTCTCAGATAGACATGCCATCACACTTTTCACTCTTGCAGCTCGGTTGAAAAGCTCCAGCAGCTGCTCCCGCAATAGCAAAAGGTTCTAGAAGTGAAAGCCAGTTTGGGGCTGCACCTTCTCCTTGCCGCATGTAAGCCACACCAAACTCCCTGATGCACTCTGTCCTCCCCTTCTCAAAGGAGTAGACGGTGGCATCAGGACACACCTGTGTCCCAGCAGCTGGGTGCCCAGCCGGGAGCAGGAGCAGGGCTGGGGCTGCTCCCAAAGTTGCCCCGCCCCAATGCCAGAGCCGGACATATGCTGAGGGGGGGCTGGATCAGGCTTTATTGTCCAGCTGCATGCCAGGAGTGAGCACAAAATCTACCTGCATTCTCTGCAGCATGCCATCCTGGAGCAGAGCCATTGCCAAAGGAAGCCGTGAGCCCGTGCCAAGCCAGTGCCGGAGTGGGATCCTAGCAGCACCTGTGGAAGCCGGGAGAGAGGAGCCCACCTGGAGCAGGTTCGTGCAGGATTAATCATCCCGTGGCTTCCCACCAGGGTCCTGTTGCTTCCAAAAGGCCCCACAGTGTCACTGTGGCCCCTCGGTTCCACCAGGTTCCATAGCGTCACTGTGGTGCCCAGGGTTCCGTCAGCTTCGCCAGCATCCCCACGGTCTGCAGAGCTCCCCGAGCTTCTGTGGTGTCACAGTGGAGGCAGGGTTGCATCAGGTTCCATAGCATCAGCACGGTCTCCAGGGCTCCCAGAGGTTCTGTGGTGTCACAGTGGAGGCAGGGTTGCATCAGGTTCCATAGCATCACCACAGTCTCCAGGGCTCCCTGAGCTTCTGTGGTGTCACAGTGGAGGCAGGGTTGCATCAGGTTCCATAGCATCAGCACGGTCTCCAGGGCTCCCAGAGGTTCTGTGGTGTCACAGAGGAGGCAGGGTTGCATCAGGTTCCATAGCATCAGCACGGTCTCCAGGGCTCCCCTGAGCTTCTGTGGTGGTGTCACAGAGGAGCCAGGCTTCCTTGTAGTTCCCCAGCATCACAAAGGCTCTCCTGGGAGCCACCGGTCACAAAGCACCGTGGGCTCTGTGCAGCCCCGCTGTGTCACAATGGCCGCTGGCTTCCACGAGCCCCCGCAGTGTCCCAGTGGGCCCCGTGGCTTTAGGAGTGGGTGGCTGGGAGTTGGTGCCAGCGGCTGGGGGAGC
>NW_027183809.1:0-58470 GCF_041296385.1 Aphelocoma coerulescens | reverse complement strand
CACAGTGGAGGCAGGGTTGCATCAGGTTCCATAGCATCACCACAGTCTCCAGGGCTCCCTGAGCTTCTGTGGTGTCACAGTGGAGGCAGGGTTGCATCAGGTTCCATAGCATCAGCACGGTCTCCAGGGCTCCCAGAGGTTCTGTGGTGTCACAGAGGAGGCAGGGTTGCATCAGGTTCCATAGCATCAGCACGGTCTCCAGGGCTCCCCTGAGCTTCTGTGGTGGTGTCACAGAGGAGCCAGGCTTCCTTGTAGTTCCCCAGCATCACAAAGGCTCTCCTGGGAGCCACGGGTCACAAAGCACCGTGGGCTCTGTGCAGCCCCGCTGTGTCACAATGGCCGCTGGCTTCCACGAGCCCCCGCAGTGTCCCAGTGGGCCCCGTAGCTTTAGGAGTGGGTGGCTGGGAGTTGGTGCCAGCGGCTGGGGGAGCAGCAGCAGGGACTGTGTGTGGACAGTGCCATGGCCACTTGTGTGGCCACTGGTGTCTCTGTGCCAGGCACAGCCGTGGTGTGTAACACCGGCTCTGGGTCCTTTGGCTGTGCAGGTGGCAGTCACGGCCTGGAGCAGGGCTGCTCCCGGGGGACAGCCTGGGGCAGGAGGCTGCTGGAGATTCATTCCCCACACTCCTTGTCATGAGGTGCTCAGAGTGATTGGAAAGGCTGTTGGCAGCAGGCAGTTCTCTGGGTTCAAGCTGTGGAGCTGTCAGCGGGAATGCAAAGGCCAAGCTGGTGAGCCTTTTGTCCTGGTGCCTTTAGTGTGTGAGCAGTCCCTGGTGCCGTTGTCTTTGGATCCTGAGTGTGGGAGAGGCAAGGCTTAGGATGGTGCGTAGAGCTGAGAAGGAAAGTGCCGAGAGCAGCGTGTGTGCTGCTGCTTTGAGGGGTGCAGTTGAAGTTGTAGGCAGCAAGAGCTTTCTCAGCTGGCCCTTTTGTGAGCTCTGCTTTTGCCAGATGACTTCCATCTTACCTTCTTACCATCTTAGCCTCTCATTTTTGCATATCCCAAACCCCCTTCCAAACATCCAGCAGCTGCTTGTAAAGAAGAAGTCCTAGAACAAAAAGCCAGTGCTGCCTTTCATAGCCCCTTTGCTGTCTATGAAGTAGAGGAAAGAAGCTAGTGAGACGCACTTTCTTTCTCAACTCCATAGAGCGCATCCTTCTCTCAAGGTGGCAGAGTCCTTGGCGGAAGTGAAGCATCTGCAGCTGCAGTTCAGACTGAGAGATGTGCCAGGACAGGAAACATTTGCTGACCTTCCCTGTTCCCTGTGCAACATGATTCTCGCATCCCAGTCACTTTCACATACCTTCGGTATCCCTGAGTCCAAGCAGCTAAAGCTCACAGAGACAGAAGTGTCAGGAAGGAAAACGTTCCAAAAGCACCCCCTTCTCTTATCAGCATATAAATTGTGCACAACAGGCTGCGGCACCGAACCTTCCTTCTCAGATAGACATGCCATCACACTTTTCACTCTTGCAGCTCGGTTGAAAAGCTCCAGCAGCTGCTCCCGCAATAGCAAAAGGTTCTAGAAGTGAAAGCCAGTTTGGGGCTGCACCTTCTCCTTGCCGCATGTAAGCCACACCAAACTCCCTGATGCACTCTGTCCTCCCCTTCTCAAAGGAGTAGACGGTGGCATCAGGACACACCTGTGTCCCAGCAGCTGGGTGCCCAGCCGGGAGCAGGAGCAGGGCTGGGGCTGCTCCCAAAGTTGCCCCGCCCCAATGCCAGAGCCGGACATATGCTGAGGGGGGGCTGGATCAGGCTTTATTGTCCAGCTGCATGCCAGGAGTGAGCACAAAATCTACCTGCATTCTCTGCAGCATGCCATCCTGGAGCAGAGCCATTGCCAAAGGAAGCCGTCAGCCCGTGCCAAGCCAGTGCCGGAGTGGGATCCTAGCAGCACCTGTGGAAGCCGGGAGAGAGGAGCCCACCTGGAGCAGGTTCGTGCAGGATTAATCATCCCGTGGCTTCCCACCAGGGTCCTGTTGCTTCCAAAAGGCCCCACAGTGTCACTGTGGCCCCTCGGTTCCACCAGGTTCCATAGCGTCACTGTGGTGCCCAGGGTTCCGTCAGCTTCGCCAGCATCCCCACGGTCTGCAGAGCTCCCCGAGCTTCTGTGGTGTCACAGTGGAGGCAGGGTTGCATCAGGTTCCATAGCATCAGCACGGTCTCCAGGGCTCCCAGAGGTTCTGTGGTGTCACAGTGGAGGCAGGGTTGCATCAGGTTCCATAGCATCACCACAGTCTCCAGGGCTCCCTGAGCTTCTGTGGTGTCACAGTGGAGGCAGGGTTGCATCAGGTTCCATAGCATCAGCACGGTCTCCAGGGCTCCCAGAGGTTCTGTGGTGTCACAGAGGAGGCAGGGTTGCATCAGGTTCCATAGCATCACCACGGTCTCCAGGGCTCCAAGAGCTTCTGTGGTGTCACAGAGGAGGCAGGGTTGCATCAGGTTCAATAGCATCAGCACGGTCTCCAGGGCTCCCCTGAGCTTCTGTGGTGGTGTCACAGAGGAGCCAGGCTTCCTTGTAGTTCCCCAGCATCACAAAGGCTCTCCTGGGAGCCACGGGTCACAAAGCACCGTGGGCTCTGTGCAGCATTGCTGTGTCACAATGGCCGCTGGCTTCCACGAGCCCCCGCAGTGTCCCAGTGGGCCCCGTGGCTTTAGGAGTGGGTGGCTGGGAGTTGGTGCCAGCGGCTGGGGGAGCAGCAGCAGGGACTGTGTGTGGACAGTGCCATGGCCACTTGTGTGGCCACTGGTGTCTCTGTGCCAGGCACAGCCGTGGTGTGTAACACCGGCTCTGGGTCCTTTGGCTGTGCAGGTGGCAGTCACGGCCTGGAGCAGGGCTGCTCCCGGGGGACAGCCTGGGGCAGGAGGCTGCTGGAGATTCATTCCCCACACTCCTTGTCATGAGGTGCTCAGAGTGATTGGAAGGCTGTTGGCAGCAGGCAGTTCTCTGGGTTCAAGCTGTGGAGCTGTCAGCGGGAATGCAAAGGCCAAGCTGGTGAGCCTTTTGTCCTGGTGCCTTTAGTGTGTGAGCAGTCCCTGGTGCCGTTGTCTTTGGATCCTGAGTGTGGGAGAGGCAAGGCTTAGGATGGTGCGTAGAGCTGAGAAGGAAAGTGCCGAGAGCAGCGTGTGTGCTGCTGCTTTGAGGGGTGCAGTTGAAGTTGTAGGCAGCAAGAGCTTTCTCAGCTGGCCCTTTTGTGAGCTCTGCTTTTGCCAGATGACTTCCATCTTACCCTCTTACCATCTTAGCCTCTCATTTTTGCATATCCCAAACCCCCTTCCAAACATCCAGCAGCTGCTTGTAAAGAAGAAGTCCTAGAACAAAAAGCCAGTGCTGCCTTTCATAGCCCCTTTGCTGTCTATGAAGTAGAGGAAAGAAGCTAGTGAGACGCACTTTCTTTCTCAACTCCATAGAGCGCATCCTTCTCTCAAGGTGGCAGAGTCCTTGGCGGAAGTGAAGCATCTGCAGCTGCAGTTCAGACTGAGAGATGTGCCAGGACAGGAAACATTTGCTGACCTTCCCTGTTCCCTGTGCAACATGATTCTCGCATCCCAGTCACTTTCACATACCTTCGGTATCCCTGAGTCCAAGCAGCTAAAGCTCACAGAGACAGAAGTGTCAGGAAGGGAAACGTTCCAAAAGCACCCCCTTCTCTTATCAGCATATAAATTGTGCACAACAGGCTGCGGCACCGAACCTTCCTTCTCAGATAGACATGCCATCACACTTTTCACTCTTGCAGCTCGGTTGAAAAGCTCCAGCAGCTGCTCCCGCAATAGCAAAAGGTTCTAGAAGTGAAAGCCAGTTTGGGGCTGCACCTTCTCCTTGCCGCATGTAAGCCACACCAAACTCCCTGATGCACTCTGTCCTCCCCTTCTCAAAGGAGTAGACGGTGGCATCAGGACACACCTGTGTCCCAGCAGCTGGGTGCCCAGCCGGGAGCAGGAGCAGGGCTGGGGCTGCTCCCAAAGTTGCCCCGCCCCAATGCCAGAGCCGGACATATGCTGAGGGGGGGCTGGATCAGGCTTTATTGTCCAGCTGCATGCCAGGAGTGAGCACAAAATCTACCTGCATTCTCTGCAGCATGCCATCCTGGAGCAGAGCCATTGCCAAAGGAAGCCGTCAGCCCGTGCCAAGCCAGTGCCGGAGTGGGATCCTAGCAGCACCTGTGGAAGCCGGGAGAGAGGAGCCCACCTGGAGCAGGTTCGTGCAGGATTAATCATCCCGTGGCTTCCCACCAGGGTCCTGTTGCTTCCAAAAGGCCCCACAGTGTCACTGTGGCCCCTCGGTTCCACCAGGTTCCATAGCGTCACTGTGGTGCCCAGGGTTCCGTCAGCTTCGCCAGCATCCCCACGGTCTGCAGAGCTCCCCGAGCTTCTGTGGTGTCACAGTGGAGGCAGGGTTGCATCAGGTTCCATAGCATCAGCACGGTCTCCAGGGCTCCCAGAGGTTCTGTGGTGTCACAGTGGAGGCAGGGTTGCATCAGGTTCCATAGCATCACCACAGTCTCCAGGGCTCCCTGAGCTTCTGTGGTGTCACAGTGGAGGCAGGGTTGCATCAGGTTCCATAGCATCAGCACGGTCTCCAGGGCTCCCAGAGGTTCTGTGGTGTCACAGAGGAGGCAGGGTTGCATCAGGTTCCATAGCATCAGCACGGTCTCCAGGGCTCCCCTGAGCTTCTGTGGTGGTGTCACAGAGGAGCCAGGCTTCCTTGTAGTTCCCCAGCATCACAAAGGCTCTCCTGGGAGCCACGGGTCACAAAGCACCGTGGGCTCTGTGCAGCCCCGCTGTGTCACAATGGCCGCTGGCTTCCACGAGCCCCCGCAGTGTCCCAGTGGGCCCCGTAGCTTTAGGAGTGGGTGGCTGGGAGTTGGTGCCAGCGGCTGGGGGAGCAGCAGCAGGGACTGTGTGTGGACAGTGCCATGGCCACTTGTGTGGCCACTGGTGTCTCTGTGCCAGGCACAGCCGTGGTGTGTAACACCGGCTCTGGGTCCTTTGGCTGTGCAGGTGGCAGTCACGGCCTGGAGCAGGGCTGCTCCCGGGGGACAGCCTGGGGCAGGAGGCTGCTGGAGATTCATTCCCCACACTCCTTGTCATGAGGTGCTCAGAGTGATTGGAAAGGCTGTTGGCAGCAGGCAGTTCTCTGGGTTCAAGCTGTGGAGCTGTCAGCGGGAATGCAAAGGCCAAGCTGGTGAGCCTTTTGTCCTGGTGCCTTTAGTGTGTGAGCAGTCCCTGGTGCCGTTGTCTTTGGATCCTGAGTGTGGGAGAGGCAAGGCTTAGGATGGTGCGTAGAGCTGAGAAGGAAAGTGCCGAGAGCAGCGTGTGTGCTGCTGCTTTGAGGGGTGCAGTTGAAGTTGTAGGCAGCAAGAGCTTTCTCAGCTGGCCCTTTTGTGAGCTCTGCTTTTGCCAGATGACTTCCATCTTACCTTCTTACCATCTTAGCCTCTCATTTTTGCATATCCCAAACCCCCTTCCAAACATCCAGCAGCTGCTTGTAAAGAAGAAGTCCTAGAACAAAAAGCCAGTGCTGCCTTTCATAGCCCCTTTGCTGTCTATGAAGTAGAGGAAAGAAGCTAGTGAGACGCACTTTCTTTCTCAACTCCATAGAGCGCATCCTTCTCTCAAGGTGGCAGAGTCCTTGGCGGAAGTGAAGCATCTGCAGCTGCAGTTCAGACTGAGAGATGTGCCAGGACAGGAAACATTTGCTGACCTTCCCTGTTCCCTGTGCAACATGATTCTCGCATCCCAGTCACTTTCACATACCTTCGGTATCCCTGAGTCCAAGCAGCTAAAGCTCACAGAGACAGAAGTGTCAGGAAGGAAAACGTTCCAAAAGCACCCCCTTCTCTTATCAGCATATAAATTGTGCACAACAGGCTGCGGCACCGAACCTTCCTTCTCAGATAGACATGCCATCACACTTTTCACTCTTGCAGCTCGGTTGAAAAGCTCCAGCAGCTGCTCCCGCAATAGCAAAAGGTTCTAGAAGTGAAAGCCAGTTTGGGGCTGCACCTTCTCCTTGCCGCATGTAAGCCACACCAAACTCCCTGATGCACTCTGTCCTCCCCTTCTCAAAGGAGTAGACGGTGGCATCAGGACACACCTGTGTCCCAGCAGCTGGGTGCCCAGCCGGGAGCAGGAGCAGGGCTGGGGCTGCTCCCAAAGTTGCCCCGCCCCAATGCCAGAGCCGGACATATGCTGAGGGGGGGCTGGATCAGGCTTTATTGTCCAGCTGCATGCCAGGAGTGAGCACAAAATCTACCTGCATTCTCTGCAGCATGCCATCCTGGAGCAGAGCCATTGCCAAAGGAAGCCGTCAGCCCGTGCCAAGCCAGTGCCGGAGTGGGATCCTAGCAGCACCTGTGGAAGCCGGGAGAGAGGAGCCCACCTGGAGCAGGTTCGTGCAGGATTAATCATCCCGTGGCTTCCCACCAGGGTCCTGTTGCTTCCAAAAGGCCCCACAGTGTCACTGTGGCCCCTCGGTTCCACCAGGTTCCATAGCGTCACTGTGGTGCCCAGGGTTCCGTCAGCTTCGCCAGCATCCCCACGGTCTGCAGAGCTCCCCGAGCTTCTGTGGTGTCACAGTGGAGGCAGGGTTGCATCAGGTTCCATAGCATCAGCACGGTCTCCAGGGCTCCCAGAGGTTCTGTGGTGTCACAGTGGAGGCAGGGTTGCATCAGGTTCCATAGCATCACCACAGTCTCCAGGGCTCCCTGAGCTTCTGTGGTGTCACAGTGGAGGCAGGGTTGCATCAGGTTCCATAGCATCAGCACGGTCTCCAGGGCTCCCAGAGGTTCTGTGGTGTCACAGAGGAGGCAGGGTTGCATCAGGTTCCATAGCATCACCACGGTCTCCAGGGCTCCAAGAGCTTCTGTGGTGTCACAGAGGAGGCAGGGTTGCATCAGGTTCAATAGCATCAGCACGGTCTCCAGGGCTCCCCTGAGCTTCTGTGGTGGTGTCACAGAGGAGCCAGGCTTCCTTGTAGTTCCCCAGCATCACAAAGGCTCTCCTGGGAGCCACGGGTCACAAAGCACCGTGGGCTCTGTGCAGCCCCGCTGTGTCACAATGGCCGCTGGCTTCCACGAGCCCCCGCAGTGTCCCAGTGGGCCCCGTGGCTTTAGGAGTGGGTGGCTGGGAGTTGGTGCCAGCGGCTGGGGGAGCAGCAGCAGGGACTGTGTGTGGACAGTGCCATGGCCACTTGTGTGGCCACTGGTGTCTCTGTGCCAGGCACAGCCGTGGTGTGTAACACCGGCTCTGGGTCCTTTGGCTGTGCAGGTGGCAGTCACGGCCTGGAGCAGGGCTGCTCCCGGGGGACAGCCTGGGGCAGGAGGCTGCTGGAGATTCATTCCCCACACTCCTTGTCATGAGGTGCTCAGAGTGATTGGAAAGGCTGTTGGCAGCAGGCAGTTCTCTGGGTTCAAGCTGTGGAGCTGTCAGCGGGAATGCAAAGGCCAAGCTGGTGAGCCTTTTGTCCTGGTGCCTTTAGTGTGTGAGCAGTCCCTGGTGCCGTTGTCTTTGGATCCTGAGTGTGGGAGAGGCAAGGCTTAGGATGGTGCGTAGAGCTGAGAAGGAAAGTGCCGAGAGCAGCGTGTGTGCTGCTGCTTTGAGGGGTGCAGTTGAAGTTGTAGGCAGCAAGAGCTTTCTCAGCTGGCCCTTTTGTGAGCTCTGCTTTTGCCAGATGACTTCCATCTTACCCTCTTACCATCTTAGCCTCTCATTTTTGCATATCCCAAACCCCCTTCCAAACATCCAGCAGCTGCTTGTAAAGAAGAAGTCCTAGAACAAAAAGCCAGTGCTGCCTTTCATAGCCCCTTTGCTGTCTATGAAGTAGAGGAAAGAAGCTAGTGAGACGCACTTTCTTTCTCAACTCCATAGAGCGCATCCTTCTCTCAAGGTGGCAGAGTCCTTGGCGGAAGTGAAGCATCTGCAGCTGCAGTTCAGACTGAGAGATGTGCCAGGACAGGAAACATTTGCTGACCTTCCCTGTTCCCTGTGCAACATGATTCTCGCATCCCAGTCACTTTCACATACCTTCGGTATCCCTGAGTCCAAGCAGCTAAAGCTCACAGAGACAGAAGTGTCAGGAAGGGAAACGTTCCAAAAGCACCCCCTTCTCTTATCAGCATATAAATTGTGCACAACAGGCTGCGGCACCGAACCTTCCTTCTCAGATAGACATGCCATCACACTTTTCACTCTTGCAGCTCGGTTGAAAAGCTCCAGCAGCTGCTCCCGCAATAGCAAAAGGTTCTAGAAGTGAAAGCCAGTTTGGGGCTGCACCTTCTCCTTGCCGCATGTAAGCCACACCAAACTCCCTGATGCACTCTGTCCTCCCCTTCTCAAAGGAGTAGACGGTGGCATCAGGACACACCTGTGTCCCAGCAGCTGGGTGCCCAGCCGGGAGCAGGAGCAGGGCTGGGGCTGCTCCCAAAGTTGCCCCGCCCCAATGCCAGAGCCGGACATATGCTGAGGGGGGGCTGGATCAGGCTTTATTGTCCAGCTGCATGCCAGGAGTGAGCACAAAATCTACCTGCATTCTCTGCAGCATGCCATCCTGGAGCAGAGCCATTGCCAAAGGAAGCCGTCAGCCCGTGCCAAGCCAGTGCCGGAGTGGGATCCTAGCAGCACCTGTGGAAGCCGGGAGAGAGGAGCCCACCTGGAGCAGGTTCGTGCAGGATTAATCATCCCGTGGCTTCCCACCAGGGTCCTGTTGCTTCCAAAAGGCCCCACAGTGTCACTGTGGCCCCTCGGTTCCACCAGGTTCCATAGCGTCACTGTGGTGCCCAGGGTTCCGTCAGCTTCGCCAGCATCCCCACGGTCTGCAGAGCTCCCCGAGCTTCTGTGGTGTCACAGTGGAGGCAGGGTTGCATCAGGTTCCATAGCATCACCACAGTCTCCAGGGCTCCCAGAGGTTCTGTGGTGTCACAGTGGAGGCAGGGTTGCATCAGGTTCCATAGCATCACCACAGTCTCCAGGGCTCCCTGAGCTTCTGTGGTGTCACAGTGGAGGCAGGGTTGCATCAGGTTCCATAGCATCAGCACGGTCTCCAGGGCTCCCAGAGGTTCTGTGGTGTCACAGAGGAGGCAGGGTTGCATCAGGTTCCATAGCATCAGCACGGTCTCCAGGGCTCCCCTGAGCTTCTGTGGTGGTGTCACAGAGGAGCCAGGCTTCCTTGTAGTTCCCCAGCATCACAAAGGCTCTCCTGGGAGCCACGGGTCACAAAGCACCGTGGGCTCTGTGCAGCCCCGCTGTGTCACAATGGCCGCTGGCTTCCACGAGCCCCCGCAGTGTCCCAGTGGGCCCCGTAGCTTTAGGAGTGGGTGGCTGGGAGTTGGTGCCAGCGGCTGGGGGAGCAGCAGCAGGGACTGTGTGTGGACAGTGCCATGGCCACTTGTGTGGCCACTGGTGTCTCTGTGCCAGGCACAGCCGTGGTGTGTAACACCGGCTCTGGGTCCTTTGGCTGTGCAGGTGGCAGTCACGGCCTGGAGCAGGGCTGCTCCCGGGGGACAGCCTGGGGCAGGAGGCTGCTGGAGATTCATTCCCCACACTCCTTGTCATGAGGTGCTCAGAGTGATTGGAAAGGCTGTTGGCAGCAGGCAGTTCTCTGGGTTCAAGCTGTGGAGCTGTCAGCGGGAATGCAAAGGCCAAGCTGGTGAGCCTTTTGTCCTGGTGCCTTTAGTGTGTGAGCAGTCCCTGGTGCCGTTGTCTTTGGATCCTGAGTGTGGGAGAGGCAAGGCTTAGGATGGTGCGTAGAGCTGAGAAGGAAAGTGCCGAGAGCAGCGTGTGTGCTGCTGCTTTGAGGGGTGCAGTTGAAGTTGTAGGCAGCAAGAGCTTTCTCAGCTGGCCCTTTTGTGAGCTCTGCTTTTGCCAGATGACTTCCATCTTACCTTCTTACCATCTTAGCCTCTCATTTTTGCATATCCCAAACCCCCTTCCAAACATCCAGCAGCTGCTTGTAAAGAAGAAGTCCTAGAACAAAAAGCCAGTGCTGCCTTTCATAGCCCCTTTGCTGTCTATGAAGTAGAGGAAAGAAGCTAGTGAGACGCACTTTCTTTCTCAACTCCATAGAGCGCATCCTTCTCTCAAGGTGGCAGAGTCCTTGGCGGAAGTGAAGCATCTGCAGCTGCAGTTCAGACTGAGAGATGTGCCAGGACAGGAAACATTTGCTGACCTTCCCTGTTCCCTGTGCAACATGATTCTCGCATCCCAGTCACTTTCACATACCTTCGGTATCCCTGAGTCCAAGCAGCTAAAGCTCACAGAGACAGAAGTGTCAGGAAGGGAAACGTTCCAAAAGCACCCCCTTCTCTTATCAGCATATAAATTGTGCACAACAGGCTGCGGCACCGAACCTTCCTTCTCAGATAGACATGCCATCACACTTTTCACTCTTGCAGCTCGGTTGAAAAGCTCCAGCAGCTGCTCCCGCAATAGCAAAAGGTTCTAGAAGTGAAAGCCAGTTTGGGGCTGCACCTTCTCCTTGCCGCATGTAAGCCACACCAAACTCCCTGATGCACTCTGTCCTCCCCTTCTCAAAGGAGTAGACGGTGGCATCAGGACACACCTGTGTCCCAGCAGCTGGGTGCCCAGCCGGGAGCAGGAGCAGGGCTGGGGCTGCTCCCAAAGTTGCCCCGCCCCAATGCCAGAGCCGGACATATGCTGAGGGGGGGCTGGATCAGGCTTTATTGTCCAGCTGCATGCCAGGAGTGAGCACAAAATCTACCTGCATTCTCTGCAGCATGCCATCCTGGAGCAGAGCCATTGCCAAAGGAAGCCGTCAGCCCGTGCCAAGCCAGTGCCGGAGTGGGATCCTAGCAGCACCTGTGGAAGCCGGGAGAGAGGAGCCCACCTGGAGCAGGTTCGTGCAGGATTAATCATCCCGTGGCTTCCCACCAGGGTCCTGTTGCTTCCAAAAGGCCCCACAGTGTCACTGTGGCCCCTCGGTTCCACCAGGTTCCATAGCGTCACTGTGGTGCCCAGGGTTCCGTCAGCTTCGCCAGCATCCCCACGGTCTGCAGAGCTCCCCGAGCTTCTGTGGTGTCACAGTGGAGGCAGGGTTGCATCAGGTTCCATAGCATCACCACAGTCTCCAGGGCTCCCAGAGGTTCTGTGGTGTCACAGTGGAGGCAGGGTTGCATCAGGTTCCATAGCATCACCACAGTCTCCAGGGCTCCCTGAGCTTCTGTGGTGTCACAGTGGAGGCAGGGTTGCATCAGGTTCCATAGCATCAGCACGGTCTCCAGGGCTCCCAGAGGTTCTGTGGTGTCACAGAGGAGGCAGGGTTGCATCAGGTTCCATAGCATCAGCACGGTCTCCAGGGCTCCCCTGAGCTTCTGTGGTGGTGTCACAGAGGAGCCAGGCTTCCTTGTAGTTCCCCAGCATCACAAAGGCTCTCCTGGGAGCCACGGGTCACAAAGCACCGTGGGCTCTGTGCAGCCCCGCTGTGTCACAATGGCCGCTGGCTTCCACGAGCCCCCGCAGTGTCCCAGTGGGCCCCGTAGCTTTAGGAGTGGGTGGCTGGGAGTTGGTGCCAGCGGCTGGGGGAGCAGCAGCAGGGACTGTGTGTGGACAGTGCCATGGCCACTTGTGTGGCCACTGGTGTCTCTGTGCCAGGCACAGCCGTGGTGTGTAACACCGGCTCTGGGTCCTTTGGCTGTGCAGGTGGCAGTCACGGCCTGGAGCAGGGCTGCTCCCGGGGGACAGCCTGGGGCAGGAGGCTGCTGGAGATTCATTCCCCACACTCCTTGTCATGAGGTGCTCAGAGTGATTGGAAAGGCTGTTGGCAGCAGGCAGTTCTCTGGGTTCAAGCTGTGGAGCTGTCAGCGGGAATGCAAAGGCCAAGCTGGTGAGCCTTTTGTCCTGGTGCCTTTAGTGTGTGAGCAGTCCCTGGTGCCGTTGTCTTTGGATCCTGAGTGTGGGAGAGGCAAGGCTTAGGATGGTGCGTAGAGCTGAGAAGGAAAGTGCCGAGAGCAGCGTGTGTGCTGCTGCTTTGAGGGGTGCAGTTGAAGTTGTAGGCAGCAAGAGCTTTCTCAGCTGGCCCTTTTGTGAGCTCTGCTTTTGCCAGATGACTTCCATCTTACCTTCTTACCATCTTAGCCTCTCATTTTTGCATATCCCAAACCCCCTTCCAAACATCCAGCAGCTGCTTGTAAAGAAGAAGTCCTAGAACAAAAAGCCAGTGCTGCCTTTCATAGCCCCTTTGCTGTCTATGAAGTAGAGGAAAGAAGCTAGTGAGACGCACTTTCTTTCTCAACTCCATAGAGCGCATCCTTCTCTCAAGGTGGCAGAGTCCTTGGCGGAAGTGAAGCATCTGCAGCTGCAGTTCAGACTGAGAGATGTGCCAGGACAGGAAACATTTGCTGACCTTCCCTGTTCCCTGTGCAACATGATTCTCGCATCCCAGTCACTTTCACATACCTTCGGTATCCCTGAGTCCAAGCAGCTAAAGCTCACAGAGACAGAAGTGTCAGGAAGGAAAACGTTCCAAAAGCACCCCCTTCTCTTATCAGCATATAAATTGTGCACAACAGGCTGCGGCACCGAACCTTCCTTCTCAGATAGACATGCCATCACACTTTTCACTCTTGCAGCTCGGTTGAAAAGCTCCAGCAGCTGCTCCCGCAATAGCAAAAGGTTCTAGAAGTGAAAGCCAGTTTGGGGCTGCACCTTCTCCTTGCCGCATGTAAGCCACACCAAACTCCCTGATGCACTCTGTCCTCCCCTTCTCAAAGGAGTAGACGGTGGCATCAGGACACACCTGTGTCCCAGCAGCTGGGTGCCCAGCCGGGAGCAGGAGCAGGGCTGGGGCTGCTCCCAAAGTTGCCCCGCCCCAATGCCAGAGCCGGACATATGCTGAGGGGGGGCTGGATCAGGCTTTATTGTCCAGCTGCATGCCAGGAGTGAGCACAAAATCTACCTGCATTCTCTGCAGCATGCCATCCTGGAGCAGAGCCATTGCCAAAGGAAGCCGTCAGCCCGTGCCAAGCCAGTGCCGGAGTGGGATCCTAGCAGCACCTGTGGAAGCCGGGAGAGAGGAGCCCACCTGGAGCAGGTTCGTGCAGGATTAATCATCCCGTGGCTTCCCACCAGGGTCCTGTTGCTTCCAAAAGGCCCCACAGTGTCACTGTGGCCCCTCGGTTCCACCAGGTTCCATAGCGTCACTGTGGTGCCCAGGGTTCCGTCAGCTTCGCCAGCATCCCCACGGTCTGCAGAGCTCCCCGAGCTTCTGTGGTGTCACAGTGGAGGCAGGGTTGCATCAGGTTCCATAGCATCAGCACGGTCTCCAGGGCTCCCAGAGGTTCTGTGGTGTCACAGTGGAGGCAGGGTTGCATCAGGTTCCATAGCATCACCACAGTCTCCAGGGCTCCCTGAGCTTCTGTGGTGTCACAGTGGAGGCAGGGTTGCATCAGGTTCCATAGCATCAGCACGGTCTCCAGGGCTCCCAGAGGTTCTGTGGTGTCACAGAGGAGGCAGGGTTGCATCAGGTTCCATAGCATCACCACGGTCTCCAGGGCTCCAAGAGCTTCTGTGGTGTCACAGAGGAGGCAGGGTTGCATCAGGTTCAATAGCATCAGCACGGTCTCCAGGGCTCCCCTGAGCTTCTGTGGTGGTGTCACAGAGGAGCCAGGCTTCCTTGTAGTTCCCCAGCATCACAAAGGCTCTCCTGGGAGCCACGGGTCACAAAGCACCGTGGGCTCTGTGCAGCCCCGCTGTGTCACAATGGCCGCTGGCTTCCACGAGCCCCCGCAGTGTCCCAGTGGGCCCCGTGGCTTTAGGAGTGGGTGGCTGGGAGTTGGTGCCAGCGGCTGGGGGAGCAGCAGCAGGGACTGTGTGTGGACAGTGCCATGGCCACTTGTGTGGCCACTGGTGTCTCTGTGCCAGGCACAGCCGTGGTGTGTAACACCGGCTCTGGGTCCTTTGGCTGTGCAGGTGGCAGTCACGGCCTGGAGCAGGGCTGCTCCCGGGGGACAGCCTGGGGCAGGAGGCTGCTGGAGATTCATTCCCCACACTCCTTGTCATGAGGTGCTCAGAGTGATTGGAAAGGCTGTTGGCAGCAGGCAGTTCTCTGGGTTCAAGCTGTGGAGCTGTCAGCGGGAATGCAAAGGCCAAGCTGGTGAGCCTTTTGTCCTGGTGCCTTTAGTGTGTGAGCAGTCCCTGGTGCCGTTGTCTTTGGATCCTGAGTGTGGGAGAGGCAAGGCTTAGGATGGTGCGTAGAGCTGAGAAGGAAAGTGCCGAGAGCAGCGTGTGTGCTGCTGCTTTGAGGGGTGCAGTTGAAGTTGTAGGCAGCAAGAGCTTTCTCAGCTGGCCCTTTTGTGAGCTCTGCTTTTGCCAGATGACTTCCATCTTACCCTCTTACCATCTTAGCCTCTCATTTTTGCATATCCCAAACCCCCTTCCAAACATCCAGCAGCTGCTTGTAAAGAAGAAGTCCTAGAACAAAAAGCCAGTGCTGCCTTTCATAGCCCCTTTGCTGTCTATGAAGTAGAGGAAAGAAGCTAGTGAGACGCACTTTCTTTCTCAACTCCATAGAGCGCATCCTTCTCTCAAGGTGGCAGAGTCCTTGGCGGAAGTGAAGCATCTGCAGCTGCAGTTCAGACTGAGAGATGTGCCAGGACAGGAAACATTTGCTGACCTTCCCTGTTCCCTGTGCAACATGATTCTCGCATCCCAGTCACTTTCACATACCTTCGGTATCCCTGAGTCCAAGCAGCTAAAGCTCACAGAGACAGAAGTGTCAGGAAGGGAAACGTTCCAAAAGCACCCCCTTCTCTTATCAGCATATAAATTGTGCACAACAGGCTGCGGCACCGAACCTTCCTTCTCAGATAGACATGCCATCACACTTTTCACTCTTGCAGCTCGGTTGAAAAGCTCCAGCAGCTGCTCCCGCAATAGCAAAAGGTTCTAGAAGTGAAAGCCAGTTTGGGGCTGCACCTTCTCCTTGCCGCATGTAAGCCACACCAAACTCCCTGATGCACTCTGTCCTCCCCTTCTCAAAGGAGTAGACGGTGGCATCAGGACACACCTGTGTCCCAGCAGCTGGGTGCCCAGCCGGGAGCAGGAGCAGGGCTGGGGCTGCTCCCAAAGTTGCCCCGCCCCAATGCCAGAGCCGGACATATGCTGAGGGGGGGCTGGATCAGGCTTTATTGTCCAGCTGCATGCCAGGAGTGAGCACAAAATCTACCTGCATTCTCTGCAGCATGCCATCCTGGAGCAGAGCCATTGCCAAAGGAAGCCGTCAGCCCGTGCCAAGCCAGTGCCGGAGTGGGATCCTAGCAGCACCTGTGGAAGCCGGGAGAGAGGAGCCCACCTGGAGCAGGTTCGTGCAGGATTAATCATCCCGTGGCTTCCCACCAGGGTCCTGTTGCTTCCAAAAGGCCCCACAGTGTCACTGTGGCCCCTCGGTTCCACCAGGTTCCATAGCGTCACTGTGGTGCCCAGGGTTCCGTCAGCTTCGCCAGCATCCCCACGGTCTGCAGAGCTCCCCGAGCTTCTGTGGTGTCACAGTGGAGGCAGGGTTGCATCAGGTTCCATAGCATCACCACAGTCTCCAGGGCTCCCAGAGGTTCTGTGGTGTCACAGTGGAGGCAGGGTTGCATCAGGTTCCATAGCATCACCACAGTCTCCAGGGCTCCCTGAGCTTCTGTGGTGTCACAGTGGAGGCAGGGTTGCATCAGGTTCCATAGCATCAGCACGGTCTCCAGGGCTCCCAGAGGTTCTGTGGTGTCACAGAGGAGGCAGGGTTGCATCAGGTTCCATAGCATCAGCACGGTCTCCAGGGCTCCCCTGAGCTTCTGTGGTGGTGTCACAGAGGAGCCAGGCTTCCTTGTAGTTCCCCAGCATCACAAAGGCTCTCCTGGGAGCCACGGGTCACAAAGCACCGTGGGCTCTGTGCAGCCCCGCTGTGTCACAATGGCCGCTGGCTTCCACGAGCCCCCGCAGTGTCCCAGTGGGCCCCGTAGCTTTAGGAGTGGGTGGCTGGGAGTTGGTGCCAGCGGCTGGGGGAGCAGCAGCAGGGACTGTGTGTGGACAGTGCCATGGCCACTTGTGTGGCCACTGGTGTCTCTGTGCCAGGCACAGCCGTGGTGTGTAACACCGGCTCTGGGTCCTTTGGCTGTGCAGGTGGCAGTCACGGCCTGGAGCAGGGCTGCTCCCGGGGGACAGCCTGGGGCAGGAGGCTGCTGGAGATTCATTCCCCACACTCCTTGTCATGAGGTGCTCAGAGTGATTGGAAAGGCTGTTGGCAGCAGGCAGTTCTCTGGGTTCAAGCTGTGGAGCTGTCAGCGGGAATGCAAAGGCCAAGCTGGTGAGCCTTTTGTCCTGGTGCCTTTAGTGTGTGAGCAGTCCCTGGTGCCGTTGTCTTTGGATCCTGAGTGTGGGAGAGGCAAGGCTTAGGATGGTGCGTAGAGCTGAGAAGGAAAGTGCCGAGAGCAGCGTGTGTGCTGCTGCTTTGAGGGGTGCAGTTGAAGTTGTAGGCAGCAAGAGCTTTCTCAGCTGGCCCTTTTGTGAGCTCTGCTTTTGCCAGATGACTTCCATCTTACCTTCTTACCATCTTAGCCTCTCATTTTTGCATATCCCAAACCCCCTTCCAAACATCCAGCAGCTGCTTGTAAAGAAGAAGTCCTAGAACAAAAAGCCAGTGCTGCCTTTCATAGCCCCTTTGCTGTCTATGAAGTAGAGGAAAGAAGCTAGTGAGACGCACTTTCTTTCTCAACTCCATAGAGCGCATCCTTCTCTCAAGGTGGCAGAGTCCTTGGCGGAAGTGAAGCATCTGCAGCTGCAGTTCAGACTGAGAGATGTGCCAGGACAGGAAACATTTGCTGACCTTCCCTGTTCCCTGTGCAACATGATTCTCGCATCCCAGTCACTTTCACATACCTTCGGTATCCCTGAGTCCAAGCAGCTAAAGCTCACAGAGACAGAAGTGTCAGGAAGGAAAACGTTCCAAAAGCACCCCCTTCTCTTATCAGCATATAAATTGTGCACAACAGGCTGCGGCACCGAACCTTCCTTCTCAGATAGACATGCCATCACACTTTTCACTCTTGCAGCTCGGTTGAAAAGCTCCAGCAGCTGCTCCCGCAATAGCAAAAGGTTCTAGAAGTGAAAGCCAGTTTGGGGCTGCACCTTCTCCTTGCCGCATGTAAGCCACACCAAACTCCCTGATGCACTCTGTCCTCCCCTTCTCAAAGGAGTAGACGGTGGCATCAGGACACACCTGTGTCCCAGCAGCTGGGTGCCCAGCCGGGAGCAGGAGCAGGGCTGGGGCTGCTCCCAAAGTTGCCCCGCCCCAATGCCAGAGCCGGACATATGCTGAGGGGGGGCTGGATCAGGCTTTATTGTCCAGCTGCATGCCAGGAGTGAGCACAAAATCTACCTGCATTCTCTGCAGCATGCCATCCTGGAGCAGAGCCATTGCCAAAGGAAGCCGTCAGCCCGTGCCAAGCCAGTGCCGGAGTGGGATCCTAGAAGCACCTGTGGAAGCCGGGAGAGAGGAGCCCACCTGGAGCAGGTTCGTGCAGGATTAATCATCCCGTGGCTTCCCACCAGGGTCCTGTTGCTTCCAAAAGGCCCCACAGTGTCACTGTGGCCCCTCGGTTCCACCAGGTTCCATAGCGTCACTGTGGTGCCCAGGGTTCCGTCAGCTTCGCCAGCATCCCCACGGTCTGCAGAGCTCCCCGAGCTTCTGTGGTGTCACAGTGGAGGCAGGGTTGCATCAGGTTCCATAGCATCAGCACGGTCTCCAGGGCTCCCAGAGGTTCTGTGGTGTCACAGTGGAGGCAGGGTTGCATCAGGTTCCATAGCATCACCACAGTCTCCAGGGCTCCCTGAGCTTCTGTGGTGTCACAGTGGAGGCAGGGTTGCATCAGGTTCCATAGCATCAGCACGGTCTCCAGGGCTCCCAGAGGTTCTGTGGTGTCACAGAGGAGGCAGGGTTGCATCAGGTTCCATAGCATCACCACGGTCTCCAGGGCTCCAAGAGCTTCTGTGGTGTCACAGAGGAGGCAGGGTTGCATCAGGTTCAATAGCATCAGCACGGTCTCCAGGGCTCCCCTGAGCTTCTGTGGTGGTGTCACAGAGGAGCCAGGCTTCCTTGTAGTTCCCCAGCATCACAAAGGCTCTCCTGGGAGCCACGGGTCACAAAGCACCGTGGGCTCTGTGCAGCCCCGCTGTGTCACAATGGCCGCTGGCTTCCACGAGCCCCCGCAGTGTCCCAGTGGGCCCCGTGGCTTTAGGAGTGGGTGGCTGGGAGTTGGTGCCAGCGGCTGGGGGAGCAGCAGCAGGGACTGTGTGTGGACAGTGCCATGGCCACTTGTGTGGCCACTGGTGTCTCTGTGCCAGGCACAGCCGTGGTGTGTAACACCGGCTCTGGGTCCTTTGGCTGTGCAGGTGGCAGTCACGGCCTGGAGCAGGGCTGCTCCCGGGGGACAGCCTGGGGCAGGAGGCTGCTGGAGATTCATTCCCCACACTCCTTGTCATGAGGTGCTCAGAGTGATTGGAAAGGCTGTTGGCAGCAGGCAGTTCTCTGGGTTCAAGCTGTGGAGCTGTCAGCGGGAATGCAAAGGCCAAGCTGCTGAGCCTTTTGTCCTGGTGCCTTTAGTGTGTGAGCAGTCCCTGGTGCCGTTGTCTTTGGATCCTGAGTGTGGGAGAGGCAAGGCTTAGGATGGTGCGTAGAGCTGAGAAGGAAAGTGCCGAGAGCAGCGTGTGTGCTGCTGCTTTGAGGGGTGCAGTTGAAGTTGTAGGCAGCAAGAGCTTTCTCAGCTGGCCCTTTTGTGAGCTCTGCTTTTGCCAGATGACTTCCATCTTACCCTCTTACCATCTTAGCCTCTCATTTTTGCATATCCCAAACCCCCTTCCAAACATCCAGCAGCTGCTTGTAAAGAAGAAGTCCTAGAACAAAAAGCCAGTGCTGCCTTTCATAGCCCCTTTGCTGTCTATGAAGTAGAGGAAAGAAGCTAGTGAGACGCACTTTCTTTCTCAACTCCATAGAGCGCATCCTTCTCTCAAGGTGGCAGAGTCCTTGGCGGAAGTGAAGCATCTGCAGCTGCAGTTCAGACTGAGAGATGTGCCAGGACAGGAAACATTTGCTGACCTTCCCTGTTCCCTGTGCAACATGATTCTCGCATCCCAGTCACTTTCACATACCTTCGGTATCCCTGAGTCCAAGCAGCTAAAGCTCACAGAGACAGAAGTGTCAGGAAGGAAAACGTTCCAAAAGCACCCCCTTCTCTTATCAGCATATAAATTGTGCACAACAGGCTGCGGCACCGAACCTTCCTTCTCAGATAGACATGCCATCACACTTTTCACTCTTGCAGCTCGGTTGAAAAGCTCCAGCAGCTGCTCCCGCAATAGCAAAAGGTTCTAGAAGTGAAAGCCAGTTTGGGGCTGCACCTTCTCCTTGCCGCATGTAAGCCACACCAAACTCCCTGATGCACTCTGTCCTCCCCTTCTCAAAGGAGTAGACGGTGGCATCAGGACACACCTGTGTCCCAGCAGCTGGGTGCCCAGCCGGGAGCAGGAGCAGGGCTGGGGCTGCTCCCAAAGTTGCCCCGCCCCAATGCCAGAGCCGGACATATGCTGAGGGGGGGCTGGATCAGGCTTTATTGTCCAGCTGCATGCCAGGAGTGAGCACAAAATCTACCTGCATTCTCTGCAGCATGCCATCCTGGAGCAGAGCCATTGCCAAAGGAAGCCGTCAGCCCGTGCCAAGCCAGTGCCGGAGTGGGATCCTAGCAGCACCTGTGGAAGCCGGGAGAGAGGAGCCCACCTGGAGCAGGTTCGTGCAGGATTAATCATCCCGTGGCTTCCCACCAGGGTCCTGTTGCTTCCAAAAGGCCCCACAGTGTCACTGTGGCCCCTCGGTTCCACCAGGTTCCATAGCGTCACTGTGGTGCCCAGGGTTCCGTCAGCTTCGCCAGCATCCCCACGGTCTGCAGAGCTCCCCGAGCTTCTGTGGTGTCACAGTGGAGGCAGGGTTGCATCAGGTTCCATAGCATCAGCACGGTCTCCAGGGCTCCCAGAGGTTCTGTGGTGTCACAGTGGAGGCAGGGTTGCATCAGGTTCCATAGCATCACCACAGTCTCCAGGGCTCCCTGAGCTTCTGTGGTGTCACAGTGGAGGCAGGGTTGCATCAGGTTCCATAGCATCAGCACGGTCTCCAGAGCTCCCAGAGGTTCTGTGGTGTCACAGAGGAGGCAGGGTTGCATCAGGTTCCATAGCATCAGCACGGTCTCCAGGGCTCCCCTGAGCTTCTGTGGTGGTGTCACAGAGGAGCCAGGCTTCCTTGTAGTTCCCCAGCATCACAAAGGCTCTCCTGGGAGCCACGGGTCACAAAGCACCGTGGGCTCTGTGCAGCCCCGCTGTGTCACAATGGCCGCTGGCTTCCACGAGCCCCCGCAGTGTCCCAGTGGGCCCCGTAGCTTTAGGAGTGGGTGGCTGGGAGTTGGTGCCAGCGGCTGGGGGAGCAGCAGCAGGGACTGTGTGTGGACAGTGCCATGGCCACTTGTGTGGCCACTGGTGTCTCTGTGCCAGGCACAGCCGTGGTGTGTAACACCGGCTCTGGGTCCTTTGGCTGTGCAGGTGGCAGTCACGGCCTGGAGCAGGGCTGCTCCCGGGGGACAGCCTGGGGCAGGAGGCTGCTGGAGATTCATTCCCCACACTCCTTGTCATGAGGTGCTCAGAGTGATTGGAAAGGCTGTTGGCAGCAGGCAGTTCTCTGGGTTCAAGCTGTGGAGCTGTCAGCGGGAATGCAAAGGCCAAGCTGGTGAGCCTTTTGTCCTGGTGCCTTTAGTGTGTGAGCAGTCCCTGGTGCCGTTGTCTTTGGATCCTGAGTGTGGGAGAGGCAAGGCTTAGGATGGTGCGTAGAGCTGAGAAGGAAAGTGCCGAGAGCAGCGTGTGTGCTGCTGCTTTGAGGGGTGCAGTTGAAGTTGTAGGCAGCAAGAGCTTTCTCAGCTGGCCCTTTTGTGAGCTCTGCTTTTGCCAGATGACTTCCATCTTACCTTCTTACCATCTTAGCCTCTCATTTTTGCATATCCCAAACCCCCTTCCAAACATCCAGCAGCTGCTTGTAAAGAAGAAGTCCTAGAACAAAAAGCCAGTGCTGCCTTTCATAGCCCCTTTGCTGTCTATGAAGTAGAGGAAAGAAGCTAGTGAGACGCACTTTCTTTCTCAACTCCATAGAGCGCATCCTTCTCTCAAGGTGGCAGAGTCCTTGGCGGAAGTGAAGCATCTGCAGCTGCAGTTCAGACTGAGAGATGTGCCAGGACAGGAAACATTTGCTGACCTTCCCTGTTCCCTGTGCAACATGATTCTCGCATCCCAGTCACTTTCACATACCTTCGGTATCCCTGAGTCCAAGCAGCTAAAGCTCACAGAGACAGAAGTGTCAGGAAGGAAAACGTTCCAAAAGCACCCCCTTCTCTTATCAGCATATAAATTGTGCACAACAGGCTGCGGCACCGAACCTTCCTTCTCAGATAGACATGCCATCACACTTTTCACTCTTGCAGCTCGGTTGAAAAGCTCCAGCAGCTGCTCCCGCAATAGCAAAAGGTTCTAGAAGTGAAAGCCAGTTTGGGGCTGCACCTTCTCCTTGCCGCATGTAAGCCACACCAAACTCCCTGATGCACTCTGTCCTCCCCTTCTCAAAGGAGTAGACGGTGGCATCAGGACACACCTGTGTCCCAGCAGCTGGGTGCCCAGCCGGGAGCAGGAGCAGGGCTGGGGCTGCTCCCAAAGTTGCCCCGCCCCAATGCCAGAGCCGGACATATGCTGAGGGGGGGCTGGATCAGGCTTTATTGTCCAGCTGCATGCCAGGAGTGAGCACAAAATCTACCTGCATTCTCTGCAGCATGCCATCCTGGAGCAGAGCCATTGCCAAAGGAAGCCGTCAGCCCGTGCCAAGCCAGTGCCGGAGTGGGATCCTAGCAGCACCTGTGGAAGCCGGGAGAGAGGAGCCCACCTGGAGCAGGTTCGTGCAGGATTAATCATCCCGTGGCTTCCCACCAGGGTCCTGTTGCTTCCAAAAGGCCCCACAGTGTCACTGTGGCCCCTCGGTTCCACCAGGTTCCATAGCGTCACTGTGGTGCCCAGGGTTCCGTCAGCTTCGCCAGCATCCCCACGGTCTGCAGAGCTCCCCGAGCTTCTGTGGTGTCACAGTGGAGGCAGGGTTGCATCAGGTTCCATAGCATCAGCACGGTCTCCAGGGCTCCCAGAGGTTCTGTGGTGTCACAGTGGAGGCAGGGTTGCATCAGGTTCCATAGCATCACCACAGTCTCCAGGGCTCCCTGAGCTTCTGTGGTGTCACAGTGGAGGCAGGGTTGCATCAGGTTCCATAGCATCAGCACGGTCTCCAGAGCTCCCAGAGGTTCTGTGGTGTCACAGAGGAGGCAGGGTTGCATCAGGTTCCATAGCATCAGCACGGTCTCCAGGGCTCCCCTGAGCTTCTGTGGTGGTGTCACAGAGGAGCCAGGCTTCCTTGTAGTTCCCCAGCATCACAAAGGCTCTCCTGGGAGCCACGGGTCACAAAGCACCGTGGGCTCTGTGCAGCCCCGCTGTGTCACAATGGCCGCTGGCTTCCACGAGCCCCCGCAGTGTCCCAGTGGGCCCCGTAGCTTTAGGAGTGGGTGGCTGGGAGTTGGTGCCAGCGGCTGGGGGAGCAGCAGCAGGGACTGTGTGTGGACAGTGCCATGGCCACTTGTGTGGCCACTGGTGTCTCTGTGCCAGGCACAGCCGTGGTGTGTAACACCGGCTCTGGGTCCTTTGGCTGTGCAGGTGGCAGTCACGGCCTGGAGCAGGGCTGCTCCCGGGGGACAGCCTGGGGCAGGAGGCTGCTGGAGATTCATTCCCCACACTCCTTGTCATGAGGTGCTCAGAGTGATTGGAAAGGCTGTTGGCAGCAGGCAGTTCTCTGGGTTCAAGCTGTGGAGCTGTCAGCGGGAATGCAAAGGCCAAGCTGGTGAGCCTTTTGTCCTGGTGCCTTTAGTGTGTGAGCAGTCCCTGGTGCCGTTGTCTTTGGATCCTGAGTGTGGGAGAGGCAAGGCTTAGGATGGTGCGTAGAGCTGAGAAGGAAAGTGCCGAGAGCAGCGTGTGTGCTGCTGCTTTGAGGGGTGCAGTTGAAGTTGTAGGCAGCAAGAGCTTTCTCAGCTGGCCCTTTTGTGAGCTCTGCTTTTGCCAGATGACTTCCATCTTACCTTCTTACCATCTTAGCCTCTCATTTTTGCATATCCCAAACCCCCTTCCAAACATCCAGCAGCTGCTTGTAAAGAAGAAGTCCTAGAACAAAAAGCCAGTGCTGCCTTTCATAGCCCCTTTGCTGTCTATGAAGTAGAGGAAAGAAGCTAGTGAGACGCACTTTCTTTCTCAACTCCATAGAGCGCATCCTTCTCTCAAGGTGGCAGAGTCCTTGGCGGAAGTGAAGCATCTGCAGCTGCAGTTCAGACTGAGAGATGTGCCAGGACAGGAAACATTTGCTGACCTTCCCTGTTCCCTGTGCAACATGATTCTCGCATCCCAGTCACTTTCACATACCTTCGGTATCCCTGAGTCCAAGCAGCTAAAGCTCACAGAGACAGAAGTGTCAGGAAGGAAAACGTTCCAAAAGCACCCCCTTCTCTTATCAGCATATAAATTGTGCACAACAGGCTGCGGCACCGAACCTTCCTTCTCAGATAGACATGCCATCACACTTTTCACTCTTGCAGCTCGGTTGAAAAGCTCCAGCAGCTGCTCCCGCAATAGCAAAAGGTTCTAGAAGTGAAAGCCAGTTTGGGGCTGCACCTTCTCCTTGCCGCATGTAAGCCACACCAAACTCCCTGATGCACTCTGTCCTCCCCTTCTCAAAGGAGTAGACGGTGGCATCAGGACACACCTGTGTCCCAGCAGCTGGGTGCCCAGCCGGGAGCAGGAGCAGGGCTGGGGCTGCTCCCAAAGTTGCCCCGCCCCAATGCCAGAGCCGGACATATGCTGAGGGGGGGCTGGATCAGGCTTTATTGTCCAGCTGCATGCCAGGAGTGAGCACAAAATCTACCTGCATTCTCTGCAGCATGCCATCCTGGAGCAGAGCCATTGCCAAAGGAAGCCGTCAGCCCGTGCCAAGCCAGTGCCGGAGTGGGATCCTAGCAGCACCTGTGGAAGCCGGGAGAGAGGAGCCCACCTGGAGCAGGTTCGTGCAGGATTAATCATCCCGTGGCTTCCCACCAGGGTCCTGTTGCTTCCAAAAGGCCCCACAGTGTCACTGTGGCCCCTCGGTTCCACCAGGTTCCATAGCGTCACTGTGGTGCCCAGGGTTCCGTCAGCTTCGCCAGCATCCCCACGGTCTGCAGAGCTCCCCGAGCTTCTGTGGTGTCACAGTGGAGGCAGGGTTGCATCAGGTTCCATAGCATCAGCACGGTCTCCAGGGCTCCCAGAGGTTCTGTGGTGTCACAGTGGAGGCAGGGTTGCATCAGGTTCCATAGCATCACCACAGTCTCCAGGGCTCCCTGAGCTTCTGTGGTGTCACAGTGGAGGCAGGGTTGCATCAGGTTCCATAGCATCAGCACGGTCTCCAGGGCTCCCAGAGGTTCTGTGGTGTCACAGAGGAGGCAGGGTTGCATCAGGTTCCATAGCATCACCACGGTCTCCAGGGCTCCAAGAGCTTCTGTGGTGTCACAGAGGAGGCAGGGTTGCATCAGGTTCAATAGCATCAGCACGGTCTCCAGGGCTCCCCTGAGCTTCTGTGGTGGTGTCACAGAGGAGCCAGGCTTCCTTGTAGTTCCCCAGCATCACAAAGGCTCTCCTGGGAGCCACGGGTCACAAAGCACCGTGGGCTCTGTGCAGCATTGCTGTGTCACAATGGCCGCTGGCTTCCACGAGCCCCCGCAGTGTCCCAGTGGGCCCCGTGGCTTTAGGAGTGGGTGGCTGGGAGTTGGTGCCAGCGGCTGGGGGAGCAGCAGCAGGGACTGTGTGTGGACAGTGCCATGGCCACTTGTGTGGCCACTGGTGTCTCTGTGCCAGGCACAGCCGTGGTGTGTAACACCGGCTCTGGGTCCTTTGGCTGTGCAGGTGGCAGTCACGGCCTGGAGCAGGGCTGCTCCCGGGGGACAGCCTGGGGCAGGAGGCTGCTGGAGATTCATTCCCCACACTCCTTGTCATGAGGTGCTCAGAGTGATTGGAAAGGCTGTTGGCAGCAGGCAGTTCTCTGGGTTCAAGCTGTGGAGCTGTCAGCGGGAATGCAAAGGCCAAGCTGGTGAGCCTTTTGTCCTGGTGCCTTTAGTGTGTGAGCAGTCCCTGGTGCCGTTGTCTTTGGATCCTGAGTGTGGGAGAGGCAAGGCTTAGGATGGTGCGTAGAGCTGAGAAGGAAAGTGCCGAGAGCAGCGTGTGTGCTGCTGCTTTGAGGGGTGCAGTTGAAGTTGTAGGCAGCAAGAGCTTTCTCAGCTGGCCCTTTTGTGAGCTCTGCTTTTGCCAGATGACTTCCATCTTACCTTCTTACCATCTTAGCCTCTCATTTTTGCATATCCCAAACCCCCTTCCAAACATCCAGCAGCTGCTTGTAAAGAAGAAGTCCTAGAACAAAAAGCCAGTGCTGCCTTTCATAGCCCCTTTGCTGTCTATGAAGTAGAGGAAAGAAGCTAGTGAGACGCACTTTCTTTCTCAACTCCATAGAGCGCATCCTTCTCTCAAGGTGGCAGAGTCCTTGGCGGAAGTGAAGCATCTGCAGCTGCAGTTCAGACTGAGAGATGTGCCAGGACAGGAAACATTTGCTGACCTTCCCTGTTCCCTGTGCAACATGATTCTCGCATCCCAGTCACTTTCACATACCTTCGGTATCCCTGAGTCCAAGCAGCTAAAGCTCACAGAGACAGAAGTGTCAGGAAGGAAAACGTTCCAAAAGCACCCCCTTCTCTTATCAGCATATAAATTGTGCACAACAGGCTGCGGCACCGAACCTTCCTTCTCAGATAGACATGCCATCACACTTTTCACTCTTGCAGCTCGGTTGAAAAGCTCCAGCAGCTGCTCCCGCAATAGCAAAAGGTTCTAGAAGTGAAAGCCAGTTTGGGGCTGCACCTTCTCCTTGCCGCATGTAAGCCACACCAAACTCCCTGATGCACTCTGTCCTCCCCTTCTCAAAGGAGTAGACGGTGGCATCAGGACACACCTGTGTCCCAGCAGCTGGGTGCCCAGCCGGGAGCAGGAGCAGGGCTGGGGCTGCTCCCAAAGTTGCCCCGCCCCAATGCCAGAGCCGGACATATGCTGAGGGGGGGCTGGATCAGGCTTTATTGTCCAGCTGCATGCCAGGAGTGAGCACAAAATCTACCTGCATTCTCTGCAGCATGCCATCCTGGAGCAGAGCCATTGCCAAAGGAAGCCGTCAGCCCGTGCCAAGCCAGTGCCGGAGTGGGATCCTAGCAGCACCTGTGGAAGCCGGGAGAGAGGAGCCCACCTGGAGCAGGTTCGTGCAGGATTAATCATCCCGTGGCTTCCCACCAGGGTCCTGTTGCTTCCAAAAGGCCCCACAGTGTCACTGTGGCCCCTCGGTTCCACCAGGTTCCATAGCGTCACTGTGGTGCCCAGGGTTCCGTCAGCTTCGCCAGCATCCCCACGGTCTGCAGAGCTCCCCGAGCTTCTGTGGTGTCACAGTGGAGGCAGGGTTGCATCAGGTTCCATAGCATCAGCACGGTCTCCAGGGCTCCCAGAGGTTCTGTGGTGTCACAGTGGAGGCAGGGTTGCATCAGGTTCCATAGCATCACCACAGTCTCCAGGGCTCCCTGAGCTTCTGTGGTGTCACAGTGGAGGCAGGGTTGCATCAGGTTCCATAGCATCAGCACGGTCTCCAGGGCTCCCAGAGGTTCTGTGGTGTCACAGAGGAGGCAGGGTTGCATCAGGTTCCATAGCATCACCACGGTCTCCAGGGCTCCAAGAGCTTCTGTGGTGTCACAGAGGAGGCAGGGTTGCATCAGGTTCAATAGCATCAGCACGGTCTCCAGGGCTCCCCTGAGCTTCTGTGGTGGTGTCACAGAGGAGCCAGGCTTCCTTGTAGTTCCCCAGCATCACAAAGGCTCTCCTGGGAGCCACGGGTCACAAAGCACCGTGGGCTCTGTGCAGCCCCGCTGTGTCACAATGGCCGCTGGCTTCCACGAGCCCCCGCAGTGTCCCAGTGGGCCCCGTGGCTTTAGGAGTGGGTGGCTGGGAGTTGGTGCCAGCGGCTGGGGGAGCAGCAGCAGGGACTGTGTGTGGACAGTGCCATGGCCACTTGTGTGGCCACTGGTGTCTCTGTGCCAGGCACAGCCGTGGTGTGTAACACCGGCTCTGGGTCCTTTGGCTGTGCAGGTGGCAGTCACGGCCTGGAGCAGGGCTGCTCCCGGGGGACAGCCTGGGGCAGGAGGCTGCTGGAGATTCATTCCCCACACTCCTTGTCATGAGGTGCTCAGAGTGATTGGAAAGGCTGTTGGCAGCAGGCAGTTCTCTGGGTTCAAGCTGTGGAGCTGTCAGCGGGAATGCAAAGGCCAAGCTGCTGAGCCTTTTGTCCTGGTGCCTTTAGTGTGTGAGCAGTCCCTGGTGCCGTTGTCTTTGGATCCTGAGTGTGGGAGAGGCAAGGCTTAGGATGGTGCGTAGAGCTGAGAAGGAAAGTGCCGAGAGCAGCGTGTGTGCTGCTGCTTTGAGGGGTGCAGTTGAAGTTGTAGGCAGCAAGAGCTTTCTCAGCTGGCCCTTTTGTGAGCTCTGCTTTTGCCAGATGACTTCCATCTTACCCTCTTACCATCTTAGCCTCTCATTTTTGCATATCCCAAACCCCCTTCCAAACATCCAGCAGCTGCTTGTAAAGAAGAAGTCCTAGAACAAAAAGCCAGTGCTGCCTTTCATAGCCCCTTTGCTGTCTATGAAGTAGAGGAAAGAAGCTAGTGAGACGCACTTTCTTTCTCAACTCCATAGAGCGCATCCTTCTCTCAAGGTGGCAGAGTCCTTGGCGGAAGTGAAGCATCTGCAGCTGCAGTTCAGACTGAGAGATGTGCCAGGACAGGAAACATTTGCTGACCTTCCCTGTTCCCTGTGCAACATGATTCTCGCATCCCAGTCACTTTCACATACCTTCGGTATCCCTGAGTCCAAGCAGCTAAAGCTCACAGAGACAGAAGTGTCAGGAAGGAAAACGTTCCAAAAGCACCCCCTTCTCTTATCAGCATATAAATTGTGCACAACAGGCTGCGGCACCGAACCTTCCTTCTCAGATAGACATGCCATCACACTTTTCACTCTTGCAGCTCGGTTGAAAAGCTCCAGCAGCTGCTCCCGCAATAGCAAAAGGTTCTAGAAGTGAAAGCCAGTTTGGGGCTGCACCTTCTCCTTGCCGCATGTAAGCCACACCAAACTCCCTGATGCACTCTGTCCTCCCCTTCTCAAAGGAGTAGACGGTGGCATCAGGACACACCTGTGTCCCAGCAGCTGGGTGCCCAGCCGGGAGCAGGAGCAGGGCTGGGGCTGCTCCCAAAGTTGCCCCGCCCCAATGCCAGAGCCGGACATATGCTGAGGGGGGGCTGGATCAGGCTTTATTGTCCAGCTGCATGCCAGGAGTGAGCACAAAATCTACCTGCATTCTCTGCAGCATGCCATCCTGGAGCAGAGCCATTGCCAAAGGAAGCCGTCAGCCCGTGCCAAGCCAGTGCCGGAGTGGGATCCTAGCAGCACCTGTGGAAGCCGGGAGAGAGGAGCCCACCTGGAGCAGGTTCGTGCAGGATTAATCATCCCGTGGCTTCCCACCAGGGTCCTGTTGCTTCCAAAAGGCCCCACAGTGTCACTGTGGCCCCTCGGTTCCACCAGGTTCCATAGCGTCACTGTGGTGCCCAGGGTTCCGTCAGCTTCGCCAGCATCCCCACGGTCTGCAGAGCTCCCCGAGCTTCTGTGGTGTCACAGTGGAGGCAGGGTTGCATCAGGTTCCATAGCATCAGCACGGTCTCCAGGGCTCCCAGAGGTTCTGTGGTGTCACAGTGGAGGCAGGGTTGCATCAGGTTCCATAGCATCACCACAGTCTCCAGGGCTCCCTGAGCTTCTGTGGTGTCACAGTGGAGGCAGGGTTGCATCAGGTTCCATAGCATCACCACGGTCTCCAGGGCTCCCCTGAGCTTCTGTGGTGGTGTCACAGAGGAGCCAGGCTTCCTTGTAGTTCCCCAGCATCACAAAGGCTCTCCTGGGAGCCACGGGTCACAAAGCACCGTGGGCTCTGTGCAGCCCCGCTGTGTCACAATGGCCGCTGGCTTCCACGAGCCCCCGCAGTGTCCCAGTGGGCCCCGTGGCTTTAGGAGTGGGTGGCTGGGAGTTGGTGCCAGCGGCTGGGGGAGCAGCAGCAGGGACTGTGTGTGGACAGTGCCATGGCCACTTGTGTGGCCACTGGTGTCTCTGTGCCAGGCACAGCCGTGGTGTGTAACACCGGCTCTGGGTCCTTTGGCTGTGCAGGTGGCAGTCACGGCCTGGAGCAGGGCTGCTCCCGGGGGACAGCCTGGGGCAGGAGGCTGCTGGAGATTCATTCCCCACACTCCTTGTCATGAGGTGCTCAGAGTGATTGGAAAGGCTGTTGGCAGCAGGCAGTTCTCTGGGTTCAAGCTGTGGAGCTGTCAGCGGGAATGCAAAGGCCAAGCTGGTGAGCCTTTTGTCCTGGTGCCTTTAGTGTGTGAGCAGTCCCTGGTGCCGTTGTCTTTGGATCCTGAGTGTGGGAGAGGCAAGGCTTAGGATGGTGCGTAGAGCTGAGAAGGAAAGTGCCGAGAGCAGCGTGTGTGCTGCTGCTTTGAGGGGTGCAGTTGAAGTTGTAGGCAGCAAGAGCTTTCTCAGCTGGCCCTTTTGTGAGCTCTGCTTTTGCCAGATGACTTCCATCTTACCTTCTTACCATCTTAGCCTCTCATTTTTGCATATCCCAAACCCCCTTCCAAACATCCAGCAGCTGCTTGTAAAGAAGAAGTCCTAGAACAAAAAGCCAGTGCTGCCTTTCATAGCCCCTTTGCTGTCTATGAAGTAGAGGAAAGAAGCTAGTGAGACGCACTTTCTTTCTCAACTCCATAGAGCGCATCCTTCTCTCAAGGTGGCAGAGTCCTTGGCGGAAGTGAAGCATCTGCAGCTGCAGTTCAGACTGAGAGATGTGCCAGGACAGGAAACATTTGCTGACCTTCCCTGTTCCCTGTGCAACATGATTCTCGCATCCCAGTCACTTTCACATACCTTCGGTATCCCTGAGTCCAAGCAGCTAAAGCTCACAGAGACAGAAGTGTCAGGAAGGAAAACGTTCCAAAAGCACCCCCTTCTCTTATCAGCATATAAATTGTGCACAACAGGCTGCGGCACCGAACCTTCCTTCTCAGATAGACATGCCATCACACTTTTCACTCTTGCAGCTCGGTTGAAAAGCTCCAGCAGCTGCTCCCGCAATAGCAAAAGGTTCTAGAAGTGAAAGCCAGTTTGGGGCTGCACCTTCTCCTTGCCGCATGTAAGCCACACCAAACTCCCTGATGCACTCTGTCCTCCCCTTCTCAAAGGAGTAGACGGTGGCATCAGGACACACCTGTGTCCCAGCAGCTGGGTGCCCAGCCGGGAGCAGGAGCAGGGCTGGGGCTGCTCCCAAAGTTGCCCCGCCCCAATGCCAGAGCCGGACATATGCTGAGGGGGGGCTGGATCAGGCTTTATTGTCCAGCTGCATGCCAGGAGTGAGCACAAAATCTACCTGCATTCTCTGCAGCATGCCATCCTGGAGCAGAGCCATTGCCAAAGGAAGCCGTCAGCCCGTGCCAAGCCAGTGCCGGAGTGGGATCCTAGCAGCACCTGTGGAAGCCGGGAGAGAGGAGCCCACCTGGAGCAGGTTCGTGCAGGATTAATCATCCCGTGGCTTCCCACCAGGGTCCTGTTGCTTCCAAAAGGCCCCACAGTGTCACTGTGGCCCCTCGGTTCCACCAGGTTCCATAGCGTCACTGTGGTGCCCAGGGTTCCGTCAGCTTCGCCAGCATCCCCACGGTCTGCAGAGCTCCCCGAGCTTCTGTGGTGTCACAGTGGAGGCAGGGTTGCATCAGGTTCCATAGCATCAGCACGGTCTCCAGGGCTCCCAGAGGTTCTGTGGTGTCACAGTGGAGGCAGGGTTGCATCAGGTTCCATAGCATCACCACAGTCTCCAGGGCTCCCTGAGCTTCTGTGGTGTCACAGTGGAGGCAGGGTTGCATCAGGTTCCATAGCATCAGCACGGTCTCCAGGGCTCCCAGAGGTTCTGTGGTGTCACAGAGGAGGCAGGGTTGCATCAGGTTCCATAGCATCACCACGGTCTCCAGGGCTCCAAGAGCTTCTGTGGTGTCACAGAGGAGGCAGGGTTGCATCAGGTTCAATAGCATCAGCACGGTCTCCAGGGCTCCCCTGAGCTTCTGTGGTGGTGTCACAGAGGAGCCAGGCTTCCTTGTAGTTCCCCAGCATCACAAAGGCTCTCCTGGGAGCCACGGGTCACAAAGCACCGTGGGCTCTGTGCAGCCCCGCTGTGTCACAATGGCCGCTGGCTTCCACGAGCCCCCGCAGTGTCCCAGTGGGCCCCGTGGCTTTAGGAGTGGGTGGCTGGGAGTTGGTGCCAGCGGCTGGGGGAGCAGCAGCAGGGACTGTGTGTGGACAGTGCCATGGCCACTTGTGTGGCCACTGGTGTCTCTGTGCCAGGCACAGCCGTGGTGTGTAACACCGGCTCTGGGTCCTTTGGCTGTGCAGGTGGCAGTCACGGCCTGGAGCAGGGCTGCTCCCGGGGGACAGCCTGGGGCAGGAGGCTGCTGGAGATTCATTCCCCACACTCCTTGTCATGAGGTGCTCAGAGTGATTGGAAAGGCTGTTGGCAGCAGGCAGTTCTCTGGGTTCAAGCTGTGGAGCTGTCAGCGGGAATGCAAAGGCCAAGCTGGTGAGCCTTTTGTCCTGGTGCCTTTAGTGTGTGAGCAGTCCCTGGTGCCGTTGTCTTTGGATCCTGAGTGTGGGAGAGGCAAGGCTTAGGATGGTGCGTAGAGCTGAGAAGGAAAGTGCCGAGAGCAGCGTGTGTGCTGCTGCTTTGAGGGGTGCAGTTGAAGTTGTAGGCAGCAAGAGCTTTCTCAGCTGGCCCTTTTGTGAGCTCTGCTTTTGCCAGATGACTTCCATCTTACCCTCTTACCATCTTAGCCTCTCATTTTTGCATATCCCAAACCCCCTTCCAAACATCCAGCAGCTGCTTGTAAAGAAGAAGTCCTAGAACAAAAAGCCAGTGCTGCCTTTCATAGCCCCTTTGCTGTCTATGAAGTAGAGGAAAGAAGCTAGTGAGACGCACTTTCTTTCTCAACTCCATAGAGCGCATCCTTCTCTCAAGGTGGCAGAGTCCTTGGCGGAAGTGAAGCATCTGCAGCTGCAGTTCAGACTGAGAGATGTGCCAGGACAGGAAACATTTGCTGACCTTCCCTGTTCCCTGTGCAACATGATTCTCGCATCCCAGTCACTTTCACATACCTTCGGTATCCCTGAGTCCAAGCAGCTAAAGCTCACAGAGACAGAAGTGTCAGGAAGGGAAACGTTCCAAAAGCACCCCCTTCTCTTATCAGCATATAAATTGTGCACAACAGGCTGCGGCACCGAACCTTCCTTCTCAGATAGACATGCCATCACACTTTTCACTCTTGCAGCTCGGTTGAAAAGCTCCAGCAGCTGCTCCCGCAATAGCAAAAGGTTCTAGAAGTGAAAGCCAGTTTGGGGCTGCACCTTCTCCTTGCCGCATGTAAGCCACACCAAACTCCCTGATGCACTCTGTCCTCCCCTTCTCAAAGGAGTAGACGGTGGCATCAGGACACACCTGTGTCCCAGCAGCTGGGTGCCCAGCCGGGAGCAGGAGCAGGGCTGGGGCTGCTCCCAAAGTTGCCCCGCCCCAATGCCAGAGCCGGACATATGCTGAGGGGGGGCTGGATCAGGCTTTATTGTCCAGCTGCATGCCAGGAGTGAGCACAAAATCTACCTGCATTCTCTGCAGCATGCCATCCTGGAGCAGAGCCATTGCCAAAGGAAGCCGTCAGCCCGTGCCAAGCCAGTGCCGGAGTGGGATCCTAGCAGCACCTGTGGAAGCCGGGAGAGAGGAGCCCACCTGGAGCAGGTTCGTGCAGGATTAATCATCCCGTGGCTTCCCACCAGGGTCCTGTTGCTTCCAAAAGGCCCCACAGTGTCACTGTGGCCCCTCGGTTCCACCAGGTTCCATAGCGTCACTGTGGTGCCCAGGGTTCCGTCAGCTTCGCCAGCATCCCCACGGTCTGCAGAGCTCCCCGAGCTTCTGTGGTGTCACAGTGGAGGCAGGGTTGCATCAGGTTCCATAGCATCACCACAGTCTCCAGGGCTCCCAGAGGTTCTGTGGTGTCACAGTGGAGGCAGGGTTGCATCAGGTTCCATAGCATCACCACAGTCTCCAGGGCTCCCTGAGCTTCTGTGGTGTCACAGTGGAGGCAGGGTTGCATCAGGTTCCATAGCATCAGCACGGTCTCCAGGGCTCCCAGAGGTTCTGTGGTGTCACAGAGGAGGCAGGGTTGCATCAGGTTCCATAGCATCAGCACGGTCTCCAGGGCTCCCCTGAGCTTCTGTGGTGGTGTCACAGAGGAGCCAGGCTTCCTTGTAGTTCCCCAGCATCACAAAGGCTCTCCTGGGAGCCACGGGTCACAAAGCACCGTGGGCTCTGTGCAGCCCCGCTGTGTCACAATGGCCGCTGGCTTCCACGAGCCCCCGCAGTGTCCCAGTGGGCCCCGTAGCTTTAGGAGTGGGTGGCTGGGAGTTGGTGCCAGCGGCTGGGGGAGCAGCAGCAGGGACTGTGTGTGGACAGTGCCATGGCCACTTGTGTGGCCACTGGTGTCTCTGTGCCAGGCACAGCCGTGGTGTGTAACACCGGCTCTGGGTCCTTTGGCTGTGCAGGTGGCAGTCACGGCCTGGAGCAGGGCTGCTCCCGGGGGACAGCCTGGGGCAGGAGGCTGCTGGAGATTCATTCCCCACACTCCTTGTCATGAGGTGCTCAGAGTGATTGGAAAGGCTGTTGGCAGCAGGCAGTTCTCTGGGTTCAAGCTGTGGAGCTGTCAGCGGGAATGCAAAGGCCAAGCTGGTGAGCCTTTTGTCCTGGTGCCTTTAGTGTGTGAGCAGTCCCTGGTGCCGTTGTCTTTGGATCCTGAGTGTGGGAGAGGCAAGGCTTAGGATGGTGCGTAGAGCTGAGAAGGAAAGTGCCGAGAGCAGCGTGTGTGCTGCTGCTTTGAGGGGTGCAGTTGAAGTTGTAGGCAGCAAGAGCTTTCTCAGCTGGCCCTTTTGTGAGCTCTGCTTTTGCCAGATGACTTCCATCTTACCTTCTTACCATCTTAGCCTCTCATTTTTGCATATCCCAAACCCCCTTCCAAACATCCAGCAGCTGCTTGTAAAGAAGAAGTCCTAGAACAAAAAGCCAGTGCTGCCTTTCATAGCCCCTTTGCTGTCTATGAAGTAGAGGAAAGAAGCTAGTGAGACGCACTTTCTTTCTCAACTCCATAGAGCGCATCCTTCTCTCAAGGTGGCAGAGTCCTTGGCGGAAGTGAAGCATCTGCAGCTGCAGTTCAGACTGAGAGATGTGCCAGGACAGGAAACATTTGCTGACCTTCCCTGTTCCCTGTGCAACATGATTCTCGCATCCCAGTCACTTTCACATACCTTCGGTATCCCTGAGTCCAAGCAGCTAAAGCTCACAGAGACAGAAGTGTCAGGAAGGAAAACGTTCCAAAAGCACCCCCTTCTCTTATCAGCATATAAATTGTGCACAACAGGCTGCGGCACCGAACCTTCCTTCTCAGATAGACATGCCATCACACTTTTCACTCTTGCAGCTCGGTTGAAAAGCTCCAGCAGCTGCTCCCGCAATAGCAAAAGGTTCTAGAAGTGAAAGCCAGTTTGGGGCTGCACCTTCTCCTTGCCGCATGTAAGCCACACCAAACTCCCTGATGCACTCTGTCCTCCCCTTCTCAAAGGAGTAGACGGTGGCATCAGGACACACCTGTGTCCCAGCAGCTGGGTGCCCAGCCGGGAGCAGGAGCAGGGCTGGGGCTGCTCCCAAAGTTGCCCCGCCCCAATGCCAGAGCCGGACATATGCTGAGGGGGGGCTGGATCAGGCTTTATTGTCCAGCTGCATGCCAGGAGTGAGCACAAAATCTACCTGCATTCTCTGCAGCATGCCATCCTGGAGCAGAGCCATTGCCAAAGGAAGCCGTCAGCCCGTGCCAAGCCAGTGCCGGAGTGGGATCCTAGCAGCACCTGTGGAAGCCGGGAGAGAGGAGCCCACCTGGAGCAGGTTCGTGCAGGATTAATCATCCCGTGGCTTCCCACCAGGGTCCTGTTGCTTCCAAAAGGCCCCACAGTGTCACTGTGGCCCCTCGGTTCCACCAGGTTCCATAGCGTCACTGTGGTGCCCAGGGTTCCGTCAGCTTCGCCAGCATCCCCACGGTCTGCAGAGCTCCCCGAGCTTCTGTGGTGTCACAGTGGAGGCAGGGTTGCATCAGGTTCCATAGCATCAGCACGGTCTCCAGGGCTCCCAGAGGTTCTGTGGTGTCACAGTGGAGGCAGGGTTGCATCAGGTTCCATAGCATCACCACAGTCTCCAGGGCTCCCTGAGCTTCTGTGGTGTCACAGTGGAGGCAGGGTTGCATCAGGTTCCATAGCATCAGCACGGTCTCCAGGGCTCCCAGAGGTTCTGTGGTGTCACAGAGGAGGCAGGGTTGCATCAGGTTCCATAGCATCACCACGGTCTCCAGGGCTCCAAGAGCTTCTGTGGTGTCACAGAGGAGGCAGGGTTGCATCAGGTTCAATAGCATCAGCACGGTCTCCAGGGCTCCCCTGAGCTTCTGTGGTGGTGTCACAGAGGAGCCAGGCTTCCTTGTAGTTCCCCAGCATCACAAAGGCTCTCCTGGGAGCCACGGGTCACAAAGCACCGTGGGCTCTGTGCAGCCCCGCTGTGTCACAATGGCCGCTGGCTTCCACGAGCCCCCGCAGTGTCCCAGTGGGCCCCGTGGCTTTAGGAGTGGGTGGCTGGGAGTTGGTGCCAGCGGCTGGGGGAGCAGCAGCAGGGACTGTGTGTGGACAGTGCCATGGCCACTTGTGTGGCCACTGGTGTCTCTGTGCCAGGCACAGCCGTGGTGTGTAACACCGGCTCTGGGTCCTTTGGCTGTGCAGGTGGCAGTCACGGCCTGGAGCAGGGCTGCTCCCGGGGGACAGCCTGGGGCAGGAGGCTGCTGGAGATTCATTCCCCACACTCCTTGTCATGAGGTGCTCAGAGTGATTGGAAAGGCTGTTGGCAGCAGGCAGTTCTCTGGGTTCAAGCTGTGGAGCTGTCAGCGGGAATGCAAAGGCCAAGCTGGTGAGCCTTTTGTCCTGGTGCCTTTAGTGTGTGAGCAGTCCCTGGTGCCGTTGTCTTTGGATCCTGAGTGTGGGAGAGGCAAGGCTTAGGATGGTGCGTAGAGCTGAGAAGGAAAGTGCCGAGAGCAGCGTGTGTGCTGCTGCTTTGAGGGGTGCAGTTGAAGTTGTAGGCAGCAAGAGCTTTCTCAGCTGGCCCTTTTGTGAGCTCTGCTTTTGCCAGATGACTTCCATCTTACCCTCTTACCATCTTAGCCTCTCATTTTTGCATATCCCAAACCCCCTTCCAAACATCCAGCAGCTGCTTGTAAAGAAGAAGTCCTAGAACAAAAAGCCAGTGCTGCCTTTCATAGCCCCTTTGCTGTCTATGAAGTAGAGGAAAGAAGCTAGTGAGACGCACTTTCTTTCTCAACTCCATAGAGCGCATCCTTCTCTCAAGGTGGCAGAGTCCTTGGCGGAAGTGAAGCATCTGCAGCTGCAGTTCAGACTGAGAGATGTGCCAGGACAGGAAACATTTGCTGACCTTCCCTGTTCCCTGTGCAACATGATTCTCGCATCCCAGTCACTTTCACATACCTTCGGTATCCCTGAGTCCAAGCAGCTAAAGCTCACAGAGACAGAAGTGTCAGGAAGGGAAACGTTCCAAAAGCACCCCCTTCTCTTATCAGCATATAAATTGTGCACAACAGGCTGCGGCACCGAACCTTCCTTCTCAGATAGACATGCCATCACACTTTTCACTCTTGCAGCTCGGTTGAAAAGCTCCAGCAGCTGCTCCCGCAATAGCAAAAGGTTCTAGAAGTGAAAGCCAGTTTGGGGCTGCACCTTCTCCTTGCCGCATGTAAGCCACACCAAACTCCCTGATGCACTCTGTCCTCCCCTTCTCAAAGGAGTAGACGGTGGCATCAGGACACACCTGTGTCCCAGCAGCTGGGTGCCCAGCCGGGAGCAGGAGCAGGGCTGGGGCTGCTCCCAAAGTTGCCCCGCCCCAATGCCAGAGCCGGACATATGCTGAGGGGGGGCTGGATCAGGCTTTATTGTCCAGCTGCATGCCAGGAGTGAGCACAAAATCTACCTGCATTCTCTGCAGCATGCCATCCTGGAGCAGAGCCATTGCCAAAGGAAGCCGTCAGCCCGTGCCAAGCCAGTGCCGGAGTGGGATCCTAGCAGCACCTGTGGAAGCCGGGAGAGAGGAGCCCACCTGGAGCAGGTTCGTGCAGGATTAATCATCCCGTGGCTTCCCACCAGGGTCCTGTTGCTTCCAAAAGGCCCCACAGTGTCACTGTGGCCCCTCGGTTCCACCAGGTTCCATAGCGTCACTGTGGTGCCCAGGGTTCCGTCAGCTTCGCCAGCATCCCCACGGTCTCCAGGGCTCCCAGAGGTTCTGTGGTGTCACAGTGGAGGCAGGGTTGCATCAGGTTCCATAGCATCACCACGGTCTCCAGGGCTCCCTGAGCTTCTGTGGTGTCACAGTGGAGGCAGGGTTGCATCAGGTTCCATAGCATCAGCACGGTCTCCAGGGCTCCCAGAGGTTCTGTGGTGTCACAGAGGAGGCAGGGTTGCATCAGGTTCCATAGCATCACCACGGTCTCCAGGGCTCCCCTGAGCTTCTGTGGTGGTGTCACAGAGGAGCCAGGCTTCCTTGTAGTTCCCCAGCATCACAAAGGCTCTCCTGGGAGCCACGGGTCACAAAGCACCGTGGGCTCTGTGCAGCCCCGCTGTGTCACAATGGCCGCTGGCTTCCACGAGCCCCCGCAGTGTCCCAGTGGGCCCCGTAGCTTTAGGAGTGGGTGGCTGGGAGTTGGTGCCAGCGGCTGGGGGAGCAGCAGCAGGGACTGTGTGTGGACAGTGCCATGGCCACTTGTGTGGCCACTGGTGTCTCTGTGCCAGGCACAGCCGTGGTGTGTAACACCGGCTCTGGGTCCTTTGGCTGTGCAGGTGGCAGTCACGGCCTGGAGCAGGGCTGCTCCCGGGGGACAGCCTGGGGCAGGAGGCTGCTGGAGATTCATTCCCCACACTCCTTGTCATGAGGTGCTCAGAGTGATTGGAAAGGCTGTTGGCAGCAGGCAGTTCTCTGGGTTCAAGCTGTGGAGCTGTCAGCGGGAATGCAAAGGCCAAGCTGGTGAGCCTTTTGTCCTGGTGCCTTTAGTGTGTGAGCAGTCCCTGGTGCCGTTGTCTTTGGATCCTGAGTGTGGGAGAGGCAAGGCTTAGGATGGTGCGTAGAGCTGAGAAGGAAAGTGCCGAGAGCAGCGTGTGTGCTGCTGCTTTGAGGGGTGCAGTTGAAGTTGTAGGCAGCAAGAGCTTTCTCAGCTGGCCCTTTTGTGAGCTCTGCTTTTGCCAGATGACTTCCATCTTACCCTCTTACCATCTTAGCCTCTCATTTTTGCATATCCCAAACCCCCTTCCAAACATCCAGCAGCTGCTTGTAAAGAAGAAGTCCTAGAACAAAAAGCCAGTGCTGCCTTTCATAGCCCCTTTGCTGTCTATGAAGTAGAGGAAAGAAGCTAGTGAGACGCACTTTCTTTCTCAACTCCATAGAGCGCATCCTTCTCTCAAGGTGGCAGAGTCCTTGGCGGAAGTGAAGCATCTGCAGCTGCAGTTCAGACTGAGAGATGTGCCAGGACAGGAAACATTTGCTGACCTTCCCTGTTCCCTGTGCAACATGATTCTCGCATCCCAGTCACTTTCACATACCTTCGGTATCCCTGAGTCCAAGCAGCTAAAGCTCACAGAGACAGAAGTGTCAGGAAGGAAAACGTTCCAAAAGCACCCCCTTCTCTTATCAGCATATAAATTGTGCACAACAGGCTGCGGCACCGAACCTTCCTTCTCAGATAGACATGCCATCACACTTTTCACTCTTGCAGCTCGGTTGAAAAGCTCCAGCAGCTGCTCCCGCAATAGCAAAAGGTTCTAGAAGTGAAAGCCAGTTTGGGGCTGCACCTTCTCCTTGCCGCATGTAAGCCACACCAAACTCCCTGATGCACTCTGTCCTCCCCTTCTCAAAGGAGTAGACGGTGGCATCAGGACACACCTGTGTCCCAGCAGCTGGGTGCCCAGCCGGGAGCAGGAGCAGGGCTGGGGCTGCTCCCAAAGTTGCCCCGCCCCAATGCCAGAGCCGGACATATGCTGAGGGGGGGCTGGATCAGGCTTTATTGTCCAGCTGCATGCCAGGAGTGAGCACAAAATCTACCTGCATTCTCTGCAGCATGCCATCCTGGAGCAGAGCCATTGCCAAAGGAAGCCGTCAGCCCGTGCCAAGCCAGTGCCGGAGTGGGATCCTAGCAGCACCTGTGGAAGCCGGGAGAGAGGAGCCCACCTGGAGCAGGTTCGTGCAGGATTAATCATCCCGTGGCTTCCCACCAGGGTCCTGTTGCTTCCAAAAGGCCCCACAGTGTCACTGTGGCCCCTCGGTTCCACCAGGTTCCATAGCGTCACTGTGGTGCCCAGGGTTCCGTCAGCTTCGCCAGCATCCCCACGGTCTGCAGAGCTCCCCGAGCTTCTGTGGTGTCACAGTGGAGGCAGGGTTGCATCAGGTTCCATAGCATCAGCACGGTCTCCAGGGCTCCCAGAGGTTCTGTGGTGTCACAGTGGAGGCAGGGTTGCATCAGGTTCCATAGCATCACCACAGTCTCCAGGGCTCCCTGAGCTTCTGTGGTGTCACAGTGGAGGCAGGGTTGCATCAGGTTCCATAGCATCAGCACGGTCTCCAGGGCTCCCAGAGGTTCTGTGGTGTCACAGAGGAGGCAGGGTTGCATCAGGTTCCATAGCATCACCACGGTCTCCAGGGCTCCAAGAGCTTCTGTGGTGTCACAGAGGAGGCAGGGTTGCATCAGGTTCAATAGCATCAGCACGGTCTCCAGGGCTCCCCTGAGCTTCTGTGGTGGTGTCACAGAGGAGCCAGGCTTCCTTGTAGTTCCCCAGCATCACAAAGGCTCTCCTGGGAGCCACGGGTCACAAAGCACCGTGGGCTCTGTGCAGCCCCGCTGTGTCACAATGGCCGCTGGCTTCCACGAGCCCCCGCAGTGTCCCAGTGGGCCCCGTGGCTTTAGGAGTGGGTGGCTGGGAGTTGGTGCCAGCGGCTGGGGGAGCAGCAGCAGGGACTGTGTGTGGACAGTGCCATGGCCACTTGTGTGGCCACTGGTGTCTCTGTGCCAGGCACAGCCGTGGTGTGTAACACCGGCTCTGGGTCCTTTGGCTGTGCAGGTGGCAGTCACGGCCTGGAGCAGGGCTGCTCCCGGGGGACAGCCTGGGGCAGGAGGCTGCTGGAGATTCATTCCCCACACTCCTTGTCATGAGGTGCTCAGAGTGATTGGAAAGGCTGTTGGCAGCAGGCAGTTCTCTGGGTTCAAGCTGTGGAGCTGTCAGCGGGAATGCAAAGGCCAAGCTGCTGAGCCTTTTGTCCTGGTGCCTTTAGTGTGTGAGCAGTCCCTGGTGCCGTTGTCTTTGGATCCTGAGTGTGGGAGAGGCAAGGCTTAGGATGGTGCGTAGAGCTGAGAAGGAAAGTGCCGAGAGCAGCGTGTGTGCTGCTGCTTTGAGGGGTGCAGTTGAAGTTGTAGGCAGCAAGAGCTTTCTCAGCTGGCCCTTTTGTGAGCTCTGCTTTTGCCAGATGACTTCCATCTTACCCTCTTACCATCTTAGCCTCTCATTTTTGCATATCCCAAACCCCCTTCCAAACATCCAGCAGCTGCTTGTAAAGAAGAAGTCCTAGAACAAAAAGCCAGTGCTGCCTTTCATAGCCCCTTTGCTGTCTATGAAGTAGAGGAAAGAAGCTAGTGAGACGCACTTTCTTTCTCAACTCCATAGAGCGCATCCTTCTCTCAAGGTGGCAGAGTCCTTGGCGGAAGTGAAGCATCTGCAGCTGCAGTTCAGACTGAGAGATGTGCCAGGACAGGAAACATTTGCTGACCTTCCCTGTTCCCTGTGCAACATGATTCTCGCATCCCAGTCACTTTCACATACCTTCGGTATCCCTGAGTCCAAGCAGCTAAAGCTCACAGAGACAGAAGTGTCAGGAAGGAAAACGTTCCAAAAGCACCCCCTTCTCTTATCAGCATATAAATTGTGCACAACAGGCTGCGGCACCGAACCTTCCTTCTCAGATAGACATGCCATCACACTTTTCACTCTTGCAGCTCGGTTGAAAAGCTCCAGCAGCTGCTCCCGCAATAGCAAAAGGTTCTAGAAGTGAAAGCCAGTTTGGGGCTGCACCTTCTCCTTGCCGCATGTAAGCCACACCAAACTCCCTGATGCACTCTGTCCTCCCCTTCTCAAAGGAGTAGACGGTGGCATCAGGACACACCTGTGTCCCAGCAGCTGGGTGCCCAGCCGGGAGCAGGAGCAGGGCTGGGGCTGCTCCCAAAGTTGCCCCGCCCCAATGCCAGAGCCGGACATATGCTGAGGGGGGGCTGGATCAGGCTTTATTGTCCAGCTGCATGCCAGGAGTGAGCACAAAATCTACCTGCATTCTCTGCAGCATGCCATCCTGGAGCAGAGCCATTGCCAAAGGAAGCCGTCAGCCCGTGCCAAGCCAGTGCCGGAGTGGGATCCTAGCAGCACCTGTGGAAGCCGGGAGAGAGGAGCCCACCTGGAGCAGGTTCGTGCAGGATTAATCATCCCGTGGCTTCCCACCAGGGTCCTGTTGCTTCCAAAAGGCCCCACAGTGTCACTGTGGCCCCTCGGTTCCACCAGGTTCCATAGCGTCACTGTGGTGCCCAGGGTTCCGTCAGCTTCGCCAGCATCCCCACGGTCTGCAGAGCTCCCCGAGCTTCTGTGGTGTCACAGTGGAGGCAGGGTTGCATCAGGTTCCATAGCATCAGCACGGTCTCCAGGGCTCCCAGAGGTTCTGTGGTGTCACAGTGGAGGCAGGGTTGCATCAGGTTCCATAGCATCACCACAGTCTCCAGGGCTCCCTGAGCTTCTGTGGTGTCACAGTGGAGGCAGGGTTGCATCAGGTTCCATAGCATCACCACGGTCTCCAGGGCTCCCCTGAGCTTCTGTGGTGGTGTCACAGAGGAGCCAGGCTTCCTTGTAGTTCCCCAGCATCACAAAGGCTCTCCTGGGAGCCACGGGTCACAAAGCACCGTGGGCTCTGTGCAGCCCCGCTGTGTCACAATGGCCGCTGGCTTCCACGAGCCCCCGCAGTGTCCCAGTGGGCCCCGTGGCTTTAGGAGTGGGTGGCTGGGAGTTGGTGCCAGCGGCTGGGGGAGCAGCAGCAGGGACTGTGTGTGGACAGTGCCATGGCCACTTGTGTGGCCACTGGTGTCTCTGTGCCAGGCACAGCCGTGGTGTGTAACACCGGCTCTGGGTCCTTTGGCTGTGCAGGTGGCAGTCACGGCCTGGAGCAGGGCTGCTCCCGGGGGACAGCCTGGGGCAGGAGGCTGCTGGAGATTCATTCCCCACACTCCTTGTCATGAGGTGCTCAGAGTGATTGGAAAGGCTGTTGGCAGCAGGCAGTTCTCTGGGTTCAAGCTGTGGAGCTGTCAGCGGGAATGCAAAGGCCAAGCTGGTGAGCCTTTTGTCCTGGTGCCTTTAGTGTGTGAGCAGTCCCTGGTGCCGTTGTCTTTGGATCCTGAGTGTGGGAGAGGCAAGGCTTAGGATGGTGCGTAGAGCTGAGAAGGAAAGTGCCGAGAGCAGCGTGTGTGCTGCTGCTTTGAGGGGTGCAGTTGAAGTTGTAGGCAGCAAGAGCTTTCTCAGCTGGCCCTTTTGTGAGCTCTGCTTTTGCCAGATGACTTCCATCTTACCCTCTTACCATCTTAGCCTCTCATTTTTGCATATCCCAAACCCCCTTCCAAACATCCAGCAGCTGCTTGTAAAGAAGAAGTCCTAGAACAAAAAGCCAGTGCTGCCTTTCATAGCCCCTTTGCTGTCTATGAAGTAGAGGAAAGAAGCTAGTGAGACGCACTTTCTTTCTCAACTCCATAGAGCGCATCCTTCTCTCAAGGTGGCAGAGTCCTTGGCGGAAGTGAAGCATCTGCAGCTGCAGTTCAGACTGAGAGATGTGCCAGGACAGGAAACATTTGCTGACCTTCCCTGTTCCCTGTGCAACATGATTCTCGCATCCCAGTCACTTTCACATACCTTCGGTACCCCTGAGTCCAAGCAGCTAAAGCTCACAGAGACAGAAGTGTCAGGAAGGAAAACGTTCCAAAAGCACCCCCTTCTCTTATCAGCATATAAATTGTGCACAACAGGCTGCGGCACCGAACCTTCCTTCTCAGATAGACATGCCATCACACTTTTCACTCTTGCAGCTCGGTTGAAAAGCTCCAGCAGCTGCTCCCGCAATAGCAAAAGGTTCTAGAAGTGAAAGCCAGTTTGGGGCTGCACCTTCTCCTTGCCGCATGTAAGCCACACCAAACTCCCTGATGCACTCTGTCCTCCCCTTCTCAAAGGAGTAGACGGTGGCATCAGGACACACCTGTGTCCCAGCAGCTGGGTGCCCAGCCGGGAGCAGGAGCAGGGCTGGGGCTGCTCCCAAAGTTGCCCCGCCCCAATGCCAGAGCCGGACATATGCTGAGGGGGGGCTGGATCAGGCTTTATTGTCCAGCTGCATGCCAGGAGTGAGCACAAAATCTACCTGCATTCTCTGCAGCATGCCATCCTGGAGCAGAGCCATTGCCAAAGGAAGCCGTCAGCCCGTGCCAAGCCAGTGCCGGAGTGGGATCCTAGCAGCACCTGTGGAAGCCGGGAGAGAGGAGCCCACCTGGAGCAGGTTCGTGCAGGATTAATCATCCCGTGGCTTCCCACCAGGGTCCTGTTGCTTCCAAAAGGCCCCACAGTGTCACTGTGGCCCCTCGGTTCCACCAGGTTCCATAGCGTCACTGTGGTGCCCAGGGTTCCGTCAGCTTCGCCAGCATCCCCACGGTCTGCAGAGCTCCCCGAGCTTCTGTGGTGTCACAGTGGAGGCAGGGTTGCATCAGGTTCCATAGCATCAGCACGGTCTCCAGGGCTCCCAGAGGTTCTGTGGTGTCACAGTGGAGGCAGGGTTGCATCAGGTTCCATAGCATCACCACAGTCTCCAGGGCTCCCTGAGCTTCTGTGGTGTCACAGTGGAGGCAGGGTTGCATCAGGTTCCATAGCATCAGCACGGTCTCCAGAGCTCCCAGAGGTTCTGTGGTGTCACAGAGGAGGCAGGGTTGCATCAGGTTCCATAGCATCAGCACGGTCTCCAGGGCTCCCCTGAGCTTCTGTGGTGGTGTCACAGAGGAGCCAGGCTTCCTTGTAGTTCCCCAGCATCACAAAGGCTCTCCTGGGAGCCACGGGTCACAAAGCACCGTGGGCTCTGTGCAGCCCCGCTGTGTCACAATGGCCGCTGGCTTCCACGAGCCCCCGCAGTGTCCCAGTGGGCCCCGTAGCTTTAGGAGTGGGTGGCTGGGAGTTGGTGCCAGCGGCTGGGGGAGCAGCAGCAGGGACTGTGTGTGGACAGTGCCATGGCCACTTGTGTGGCCACTGGTGTCTCTGTGCCAGGCACAGCCGTGGTGTGTAACACCGGCTCTGGGTCCTTTGGCTGTGCAGGTGGCAGTCACGGCCTGGAGCAGGGCTGCTCCCGGGGGACAGCCTGGGGCAGGAGGCTGCTGGAGATTCATTCCCCACACTCCTTGTCATGAGGTGCTCAGAGTGATTGGAAAGGCTGTTGGCAGCAGGCAGTTCTCTGGGTTCAAGCTGTGGAGCTGTCAGCGGGAATGCAAAGGCCAAGCTGGTGAGCCTTTTGTCCTGGTGCCTTTAGTGTGTGAGCAGTCCCTGGTGCCGTTGTCTTTGGATCCTGAGTGTGGGAGAGGCAAGGCTTAGGATGGTGCGTAGAGCTGAGAAGGAAAGTGCCGAGAGCAGCGTGTGTGCTGCTGCTTTGAGGGGTGCAGTTGAAGTTGTAGGCAGCAAGAGCTTTCTCAGCTGGCCCTTTTGTGAGCTCTGCTTTTGCCAGATGACTTCCATCTTACCTTCTTACCATCTTAGCCTCTCATTTTTGCATATCCCAAACCCCCTTCCAAACATCCAGCAGCTGCTTGTAAAGAAGAAGTCCTAGAACAAAAAGCCAGTGCTGCCTTTCATAGCCCCTTTGCTGTCTATGAAGTAGAGGAAAGAAGCTAGTGAGACGCACTTTCTTTCTCAACTCCATAGAGCGCATCCTTCTCTCAAGGTGGCAGAGTCCTTGGCGGAAGTGAAGCATCTGCAGCTGCAGTTCAGACTGAGAGATGTGCCAGGACAGGAAACATTTGCTGACCTTCCCTGTTCCCTGTGCAACATGATTCTCGCATCCCAGTCACTTTCACATACCTTCGGTATCCCTGAGTCCAAGCAGCTAAAGCTCACAGAGACAGAAGTGTCAGGAAGGAAAACGTTCCAAAAGCACCCCCTTCTCTTATCAGCATATAAATTGTGCACAACAGGCTGCGGCACCGAACCTTCCTTCTCAGATAGACATGCCATCACACTTTTCACTCTTGCAGCTCGGTTGAAAAGCTCCAGCAGCTGCTCCCGCAATAGCAAAAGGTTCTAGAAGTGAAAGCCAGTTTGGGGCTGCACCTTCTCCTTGCCGCATGTAAGCCACACCAAACTCCCTGATGCACTCTGTCCTCCCCTTCTCAAAGGAGTAGACGGTGGCATCAGGACACACCTGTGTCCCAGCAGCTGGGTGCCCAGCCGGGAGCAGGAGCAGGGCTGGGGCTGCTCCCAAAGTTGCCCCGCCCCAATGCCAGAGCCGGACATATGCTGAGGGGGGGCTGGATCAGGCTTTATTGTCCAGCTGCATGCCAGGAGTGAGCACAAAATCTACCTGCATTCTCTGCAGCATGCCATCCTGGAGCAGAGCCATTGCCAAAGGAAGCCGTCAGCCCGTGCCAAGCCAGTGCCGGAGTGGGATCCTAGCAGCACCTGTGGAAGCCGGGAGAGAGGAGCCCACCTGGAGCAGGTTCGTGCAGGATTAATCATCCCGTGGCTTCCCACCAGGGTCCTGTTGCTTCCAAAAGGCCCCACAGTGTCACTGTGGCCCCTCGGTTCCACCAGGTTCCATAGCGTCACTGTGGTGCCCAGGGTTCCGTCAGCTTCGCCAGCATCCCCACGGTCTGCAGAGCTCCCCGAGCTTCTGTGGTGTCACAGTGGAGGCAGGGTTGCATCAGGTTCCATAGCATCAGCACGGTCTCCAGGGCTCCCAGAGGTTCTGTGGTGTCACAGTGGAGGCAGGGTTGCATCAGGTTCCATAGCATCACCACAGTCTCCAGGGCTCCCTGAGCTTCTGTGGTGTCACAGTGGAGGCAGGGTTGCATCAGGTTCCATAGCATCAGCACGGTCTCCAGAGCTCCCAGAGGTTCTGTGGTGTCACAGAGGAGGCAGGGTTGCATCAGGTTCCATAGCATCAGCACGGTCTCCAGGGCTCCCCTGAGCTTCTGTGGTGGTGTCACAGAGGAGCCAGGCTTCCTTGTAGTTCCCCAGCATCACAAAGGCTCTCCTGGGAGCCACGGGTCACAAAGCACCGTGGGCTCTGTGCAGCCCCGCTGTGTCACAATGGCCGCTGGCTTCCACGAGCCCCCGCAGTGTCCCAGTGGGCCCCGTAGCTTTAGGAGTGGGTGGCTGGGAGTTGGTGCCAGCGGCTGGGGGAGCAGCAGCAGGGACTGTGTGTGGACAGTGCCATGGCCACTTGTGTGGCCACTGGTGTCTCTGTGCCAGGCACAGCCGTGGTGTGTAACACCGGCTCTGGGTCCTTTGGCTGTGCAGGTGGCAGTCACGGCCTGGAGCAGGGCTGCTCCCGGGGGACAGCCTGGGGCAGGAGGCTGCTGGAGATTCATTCCCCACACTCCTTGTCATGAGGTGCTCAGAGTGATTGGAAAGGCTGTTGGCAGCAGGCAGTTCTCTGGGTTCAAGCTGTGGAGCTGTCAGCGGGAATGCAAAGGCCAAGCTGGTGAGCCTTTTGTCCTGGTGCCTTTAGTGTGTGAGCAGTCCCTGGTGCCGTTGTCTTTGGATCCTGAGTGTGGGAGAGGCAAGGCTTAGGATGGTGCGTAGAGCTGAGAAGGAAAGTGCCGAGAGCAGCGTGTGTGCTGCTGCTTTGAGGGGTGCAGTTGAAGTTGTAGGCAGCAAGAGCTTTCTCAGCTGGCCCTTTTGTGAGCTCTGCTTTTGCCAGATGACTTCCATCTTACCTTCTTACCATCTTAGCCTCTCATTTTTGCATATCCCAAACCCCCTTCCAAACATCCAGCAGCTGCTTGTAAAGAAGAAGTCCTAGAACAAAAAGCCAGTGCTGCCTTTCATAGCCCCTTTGCTGTCTATGAAGTAGAGGAAAGAAGCTAGTGAGACGCACTTTCTTTCTCAACTCCATAGAGCGCATCCTTCTCTCAAGGTGGCAGAGTCCTTGGCGGAAGTGAAGCATCTGCAGCTGCAGTTCAGACTGAGAGATGTGCCAGGACAGGAAACATTTGCTGACCTTCCCTGTTCCCTGTGCAACATGATTCTCGCATCCCAGTCACTTTCACATACCTTCGGTATCCCTGAGTCCAAGCAGCTAAAGCTCACAGAGACAGAAGTGTCAGGAAGGAAAACGTTCCAAAAGCACCCCCTTCTCTTATCAGCATATAAATTGTGCACAACAGGCTGCGGCACCGAACCTTCCTTCTCAGATAGACATGCCATCACACTTTTCACTCTTGCAGCTCGGTTGAAAAGCTCCAGCAGCTGCTCCCGCAATAGCAAAAGGTTCTAGAAGTGAAAGCCAGTTTGGGGCTGCACCTTCTCCTTGCCGCATGTAAGCCACACCAAACTCCCTGATGCACTCTGTCCTCCCCTTCTCAAAGGAGTAGACGGTGGCATCAGGACACACCTGTGTCCCAGCAGCTGGGTGCCCAGCCGGGAGCAGGAGCAGGGCTGGGGCTGCTCCCAAAGTTGCCCCGCCCCAATGCCAGAGCCGGACATATGCTGAGGGGGGGGCTGGATCAGGCTTTATTGTCCAGCTGCATGCCAGGAGTGAGCACAAAATCTACCTGCATTCTCTGCAGCATGCCATCCTGGAGCAGAGCCATTGCCAAAGGAAGCCGTCAGCCCGTGCCAAGCCAGTGCCGGAGTGGGATCCTAGCAGCACCTGTGGAAGCCGGGAGAGAGGAGCCCACCTGGAGCAGGTTCGTGCAGGATTAATCATCCCGTGGCTTCCCACCAGGGTCCTGTTGCTTCCAAAAGGCCCCACAGTGTCACTGTGGCCCCTCGGTTCCACCAGGTTCCATAGCGTCACTGTGGTGCCCAGGGTTCCGTCAGCTTCGCCAGCATCCCCACGGTCTGCAGAGCTCCCCGAGCTTCTGTGGTGTCACAGTGGAGGCAGGGTTGCATCAGGTTCCATAGCATCAGCACGGTCTCCAGGGCTCCCAGAGGTTCTGTGGTGTCACAGTGGAGGCAGGGTTGCATCAGGTTCCATAGCATCACCACAGTCTCCAGGGCTCCCTGAGCTTCTGTGGTGTCACAGTGGAGGCAGGGTTGCATCAGGTTCCATAGCATCAGCACGGTCTCCAGGGCTCCCAGAGGTTCTGTGGTGTCACAGAGGAGGCAGGGTTGCATCAGGTTCCATAGCATCACCACGGTCTCCAGGGCTCCAAGAGCTTCTGTGTTGTCACAGAGGAGGCAGGGTTGCATCAGGTTCAATAGCATCAGCACGGTCTCCAGGGCTCCCCTGAGCTTCTGTGGTGGTGTCACAGAGGAGCCAGGCTTCCTTGTAGTTCCCCAGCATCACAAAGGCTCTCCTGGGAGCCACGGGTCACAAAGCACCGTGGGCTCTGTGCAGCATTGCTGTGTCACAATGGCCGCTGGCTTCCACGAGCCCCCGCAGTGTCCCAGTGGGCCCCGTGGCTTTAGGAGTGGGTGGCTGGGAGTTGGTGCCAGCGGCTGGGGGAGCAGCAGCAGGGACTGTGTGTGGACAGTGCCATGGCCACTTGTGTGGCCACTGGTGTCTCTGTGCCAGGCACAGCCGTGGTGTGTAACACCGGCTCTGGGTCCTTTGGCTGTGCAGGTGGCAGTCACGGCCTGGAGCAGGGCTGCTCCCGGGGGACAGCCTGGGGCAGGAGGCTGCTGGAGATTCATTCCCCACACTCCTTGTCATGAGGTGCTCAGAGTGATTGGAAAGGCTGTTGGCAGCAGGCAGTTCTCTGGGTTCAAGCTGTGGAGCTGTCAGCGGGAATGCAAAGGCCAAGCTGGTGAGCCTTTTGTCCTGGTGCCTTTAGTGTGTGAGCAGTCCCTGGTGCCGTTGTCTTTGGATCCTGAGTGTGGGAGAGGCAAGGCTTAGGATGGTGCGTAGAGCTGAGAAGGAAAGTGCCGAGAGCAGCGTGTGTGCTGCTGCTTTGAGGGGTGCAGTTGAAGTTGTAGGCAGCAAGAGCTTTCTCAGCTGGCCCTTTTGTGAGCTCTGCTTTTGCCAGATGACTTCCATCTTACCTTCTTACCATCTTAGCCTCTCATTTTTGCATATCCCAAACCCCCTTCCAAACATCCAGCAGCTGCTTGTAAAGAAGAAGTCCTAGAACAAAAAGCCAGTGCTGCCTTTCATAGCCCCTTTGCTGTCTATGAAGTAGAGGAAAGAAGCTAGTGAGACGCACTTTCTTTCTCAACTCCATAGAGCGCATCCTTCTCTCAAGGTGGCAGAGTCCTTGGCGGAAGTGAAGCATCTGCAGCTGCAGTTCAGACTGAGAGATGTGCCAGGACAGGAAACATTTGCTGACCTTCCCTGTTCCCTGTGCAACATGATTCTCGCATCCCAGTCACTTTCACATACCTTCGGTATCCCTGAGTCCAAGCAGCTAAAGCTCACAGAGACAGAAGTGTCAGGAAGGAAAACGTTCCAAAAGCACCCCCTTCTCTTATCAGCATATAAATTGTGCACAACAGGCTGCGGCACCGAACCTTCCTTCTCAGATAGACATGCCATCACACTTTTCACTCTTGCAGCTCGGTTGAAAAGCTCCAGCAGCTGCTCCCGCAATAGCAAAAGGTTCTAGAAGTGAAAGCCAGTTTGGGGCTGCACCTTCTCCTTGCCGCATGTAAGCCACACCAAACTCCCTGATGCACTCTGTCCTCCCCTTCTCAAAGGAGTAGACGGTGGCATCAGGACACACCTGTGTCCCAGCAGCTGGGTGCCCAGCCGGGAGCAGGAGCAGGGCTGGGGCTGCTCCCAAAGTTGCCCCGCCCCAATGCCAGAGCCGGACATATGCTGAGGGGGGGCTGGATCAGGCTTTATTGTCCAGCTGCATGCCAGGAGTGAGCACAAAATCTACCTGCATTCTCTGCAGCATGCCATCCTGGAGCAGAGCCATTGCCAAAGGAAGCCGTCAGCCCGTGCCAAGCCAGTGCCGGAGTGGGATCCTAGCAGCACCTGTGGAAGCCGGGAGAGAGGAGCCCACCTGGAGCAGGTTCGTGCAGGATTAATCATCCCGTGGCTTCCCACCAGGGTCCTGTTGCTTCCAAAAGGCCCCACAGTGTCACTGTGGCCCCTCGGTTCCACCAGGTTCCATAGCGTCACTGTGGTGCCCAGGGTTCCGTCAGCTTCGCCAGCATCCCCACGGTCTGCAGAGCTCCCCGAGCTTCTGTGGTGTCACAGTGGAGGCAGGGTTGCATCAGGTTCCATAGCATCAGCACGGTCTCCAGGGCTCCCAGAGGTTCTGTGGTGTCACAGTGGAGGCAGGGTTGCATCAGGTTCCATAGCATCACCACAGTCTCCAGGGCTCCCTGAGCTTCTGTGGTGTCACAGTGGAGGCAGGGTTGCATCAGGTTCCATAGCATCAGCACGGTCTCCAGGGCTCCCAGAGGTTCTGTGGTGTCACAGAGGAGGCAGGGTTGCATCAGGTTCCATAGCATCACCACGGTCTCCAGGGCTCCAAGAGCTTCTGTGTTGTCACAGAGGAGGCAGGGTTGCATCAGGTTCAATAGCATCAGCACGGTCTCCAGGGCTCCCCTGAGCTTCTGTGGTGGTGTCACAGAGGAGCCAGGCTTCCTTGTAGTTCCCCAGCATCACAAAGGCTCTCCTGGGAGCCACGGGTCACAAAGCACCGTGGGCTCTGTGCAGCATTGCTGTGTCACAATGGCCGCTGGCTTCCACGAGCCCCCGCAGTGTCCCAGTGGGCCCCGTGGCTTTAGGAGTGGGTGGCTGGGAGTTGGTGCCAGCGGCTGGGGGAGCAGCAGCAGGGACTGTGTGTGGACAGTGCCATGGCCACTTGTGTGGCCACTGGTGTCTCTGTGCCAGGCACAGCCGTGGTGTGTAACACCGGCTCTGGGTCCTTTGGCTGTGCAGGTGGCAGTCACGGCCTGGAGCAGGGCTGCTCCCGGGGGACAGCCTGGGGCAGGAGGCTGCTGGAGATTCATTCCCCACACTCCTTGTCATGAGGTGCTCAGAGTGATTGGAAAGGCTGTTGGCAGCAGGCAGTTCTCTGGGTTCAAGCTGTGGAGCTGTCAGCGGGAATGCAAAGGCCAAGCTGGTGAGCCTTTTGTCCTGGTGCCTTTAGTGTGTGAGCAGTCCCTGGTGCCGTTGTCTTTGGATCCTGAGTGTGGGAGAGGCAAGGCTTAGGATGGTGCGTAGAGCTGAGAAGGAAAGTGCCGAGAGCAGCGTGTGTGCTGCTGCTTTGAGGGGTGCAGTTGAAGTTGTAGGCAGCAAGAGCTTTCTCAGCTGGCCCTTTTGTGAGCTCTGCTTTTGCCAGATGACTTCCATCTTACCTTCTTACCATCTTAGCCTCTCATTTTTGCATATCCCAAACCCCCTTCCAAACATCCAGCAGCTGCTTGTAAAGAAGAAGTCCTAGAACAAAAAGCCAGTGCTGCCTTTCATAGCCCCTTTGCTGTCTATGAAGTAGAGGAAAGAAGCTAGTGAGACGCACTTTCTTTCTCAACTCCATAGAGCGCATCCTTCTCTCAAGGTGGCAGAGTCCTTGGCGGAAGTGAAGCATCTGCAGCTGCAGTTCAGACTGAGAGATGTGCCAGGACAGGAAACATTTGCTGACCTTCCCTGTTCCCTGTGCAACATGATTCTCGCATCCCAGTCACTTTCACATACCTTCGGTATCCCTGAGTCCAAGCAGCTAAAGCTCACAGAGACAGAAGTGTCAGGAAGGAAAACGTTCCAAAAGCACCCCCTTCTCTTATCAGCATATAAATTGTGCACAACAGGCTGCGGCACCGAACCTTCCTTCTCAGATAGACATGCCATCACACTTTTCACTCTTGCAGCTCGGTTGAAAAGCTCCAGCAGCTGCTCCCGCAATAGCAAAAGGTTCTAGAAGTGAAAGCCAGTTTGGGGCTGCACCTTCTCCTTGCCGCATGTAAGCCACACCAAACTCCCTGATGCACTCTGTCCTCCCCTTCTCAAAGGAGTAGACGGTGGCATCAGGACACACCTGTGTCCCAGCAGCTGGGTGCCCAGCCGGGAGCAGGAGCAGGGCTGGGGCTGCTCCCAAAGTTGCCCCGCCCCAATGCCAGAGCCGGACATATGCTGAGGGGGGGCTGGATCAGGCTTTATTGTCCAGCTGCATGCCAGGAGTGAGCACAAAATCTACCTGCATTCTCTGCAGCATGCCATCCTGGAGCAGAGCCATTGCCAAAGGAAGCCGTCAGCCCGTGCCAAGCCAGTGCCGGAGTGGGATCCTAGCAGCACCTGTGGAAGCCGGGAGAGAGGAGCCCACCTGGAGCAGGTTCGTGCAGGATTAATCATCCCGTGGCTTCCCACCAGGGTCCTGTTGCTTCCAAAAGGCCCCACAGTGTCACTGTGGCCCCTCGGTTCCACCAGGTTCCATAGCGTCACTGTGGTGCCCAGGGTTCCGTCAGCTTCGCCAGCATCCCCACGGTCTGCAGAGCTCCCCGAGCTTCTGTGGTGTCACAGTGGAGGCAGGGTTGCATCAGGTTCCATAGCATCAGCACGGTCTCCAGGGCTCCCAGAGGTTCTGTGGTGTCACAGTGGAGGCAGGGTTGCATCAGGTTCCATAGCATCACCACAGTCTCCAGGGCTCCCTGAGCTTCTGTGGTGTCACAGTGGAGGCAGGGTTGCATCAGGTTCCATAGCATCAGCACGGTCTCCAGGGCTCCCAGAGGTTCTGTGGTGTCACAGAGGAGGCAGGGTTGCATCAGGTTCCATAGCATCACCACGGTCTCCAGGGCTCCAAGAGCTTCTGTGGTGTCACAGAGGAGGCAGGGTTGCATCAGGTTCAATAGCATCAGCACGGTCTCCAGGGCTCCCCTGAGCTTCTGTGGTGGTGTCACAGAGGAGCCAGGCTTCCTTGTAGTTCCCCAGCATCACAAAGGCTCTCCTGGGAGCCACGGGTCACAAAGCACCGTGGGCTCTGTGCAGCCCCGCTGTGTCACAATGGCCGCTGGCTTCCACGAGCCCCCGCAGTGTCCCAGTGGGCCCCGTGGCTTTAGGAGTGGGTGGCTGGGAGTTGGTGCCAGCGGCTGGGGGAGCAGCAGCAGGGACTGTGTGTGGACAGTGCCATGGCCACTTGTGTGGCCACTGGTGTCTCTGTGCCAGGCACAGCCGTGGTGTGTAACACCGGCTCTGGGTCCTTTGGCTGTGCAGGTGGCAGTCACGGCCTGGAGCAGGGCTGCTCCCGGGGGACAGCCTGGGGCAGGAGGCTGCTGGAGATTCATTCCCCACACTCCTTGTCATGAGGTGCTCAGAGTGATTGGAAAGGCTGTTGGCAGCAGGCAGTTCTCTGGGTTCAAGCTGTGGAGCTGTCAGCGGGAATGCAAAGGCCAAGCTGCTGAGCCTTTTGTCCTGGTGCCTTTAGTGTGTGAGCAGTCCCTGGTGCCGTTGTCTTTGGATCCTGAGTGTGGGAGAGGCAAGGCTTAGGATGGTGCGTAGAGCTGAGAAGGAAAGTGCCGAGAGCAGCGTGTGTGCTGCTGCTTTGAGGGGTGCAGTTGAAGTTGTAGGCAGCAAGAGCTTTCTCAGCTGGCCCTTTTGTGAGCTCTGCTTTTGCCAGATGACTTCCATCTTACCCTCTTACCATCTTAGCCTCTCATTTTTGCATATCCCAAACCCCCTTCCAAACATCCAGCAGCTGCTTGTAAAGAAGAAGTCCTAGAACAAAAAGCCAGTGCTGCCTTTCATAGCCCCTTTGCTGTCTATGAAGTAGAGGAAAGAAGCTAGTGAGACGCACTTTCTTTCTCAACTCCATAGAGCGCATCCTTCTCTCAAGGTGGCAGAGTCCTTGGCGGAAGTGAAGCATCTGCAGCTGCAGTTCAGACTGAGAGATGTGCCAGGACAGGAAACATTTGCTGACCTTCCCTGTTCCCTGTGCAACATGATTCTCGCATCCCAGTCACTTTCACATACCTTCGGTATCCCTGAGTCCAAGCAGCTAAAGCTCACAGAGACAGAAGTGTCAGGAAGGAAAACGTTCCAAAAGCACCCCCTTCTCTTATCAGCATATAAATTGTGCACAACAGGCTGCGGCACCGAACCTTCCTTCTCAGATAGACATGCCATCACACTTTTCACTCTTGCAGCTCGGTTGAAAAGCTCCAGCAGCTGCTCCCGCAATAGCAAAAGGTTCTAGAAGTGAAAGCCAGTTTGGGGCTGCACCTTCTCCTTGCCGCATGTAAGCCACACCAAACTCCCTGATGCACTCTGTCCTCCCCTTCTCAAAGGAGTAGACGGTGGCATCAGGACACACCTGTGTCCCAGCAGCTGGGTGCCCAGCCGGGAGCAGGAGCAGGGCTGGGGCTGCTCCCAAAGTTGCCCCGCCCCAATGCCAGAGCCGGACATATGCTGAGGGGGGGCTGGATCAGGCTTTATTGTCCAGCTGCATGCCAGGAGTGAGCACAAAATCTACCTGCATTCTCTGCAGCATGCCATCCTGGAGCAGAGCCATTGCCAAAGGAAGCCGTCAGCCCGTGCCAAGCCAGTGCCGGAGTGGGATCCTAGCAGCACCTGTGGAAGCCGGGAGAGAGGAGCCCACCTGGAGCAGGTTCGTGCAGGATTAATCATCCCGTGGCTTCCCACCAGGGTCCTGTTGCTTCCAAAAGGCCCCACAGTGTCACTGTGGCCCCTCGGTTCCACCAGGTTCCATAGCGTCACTGTGGTGCCCAGGGTTCCGTCAGCTTCGCCAGCATCCCCACGGTCTGCAGAGCTCCCCGAGCTTCTGTGGTGTCACAGTGGAGGCAGGGTTGCATCAGGTTCCATAGCATCAGCACGGTCTCCAGGGCTCCCAGAGGTTCTGTGGTGTCACAGTGGAGGCAGGGTTGCATCAGGTTCCATAGCATCACCACAGTCTCCAGGGCTCCCTGAGCTTCTGTGGTGTCACAGTGGAGGCAGGGTTGCATCAGGTTCCATAGCATCACCACGGTCTCCAGGGCTCCCCTGAGCTTCTGTGGTGGTGTCACAGAGGAGCCAGGCTTCCTTGTAGTTCCCCAGCATCACAAAGGCTCTCCTGGGAGCCACGGGTCACAAAGCACCGTGGGCTCTGTGCAGCCCCGCTGTGTCACAATGGCCGCTGGCTTCCACGAGCCCCCGCAGTGTCCCAGTGGGCCCCGTGGCTTTAGGAGTGGGTGGCTGGGAGTTGGTGCCAGCGGCTGGGGGAGCAGCAGCAGGGACTGTGTGTGGACAGTGCCATGGCCACTTGTGTGGCCACTGGTGTCTCTGTGCCAGGCACAGCCGTGGTGTGTAACACCGGCTCTGGGTCCTTTGGCTGTGCAGGTGGCAGTCACGGCCTGGAGCAGGGCTGCTCCCGGGGGACAGCCTGGGGCAGGAGGCTGCTGGAGATTCATTCCCCCACACTCCTTGTCATGAGGTGCTCAGAGTGATTGGAAAGGCTGTTGGCAGCAGGCAGTTCTCTGGGTTCAAGCTGTGGAGCTGTCAGCGGGAATGCAAAGGCCAAGCTGGTGAGCCTTTTGTCCTGGTGCCTTTAGTGTGTGAGCAGTCCCTGGTGCCGTTGTCTTTGGATCCTGAGTGTGGGAGAGGCAAGGCTTAGGATGGTGCGTAGAGCTGAGAAGGAAAGTGCCGAGAGCAGCGTGTGTGCTGCTGCTTTGAGGGGTGCAGTTGAAGTTGTAGGCAGCAAGAGCTTTCTCAGCTGGCCCTTTTGTGAGCTCTGCTTTTGCCAGATGACTTCCATCTTACCCTCTTACCATCTTAGCCTCTCATTTTTGCATATCCCAAACCCCCTTCCAAACATCCAGCAGCTGCTTGTAAAGAAGAAGTCCTAGAACAAAAGCCAGTGCTGCCTTTCATAGCCCCTTTGCTGTCTATGAAGTAGAGGAAAGAAGCTAGTGAGACGCACTTTCTTTCTCAACTCCATAGAGCGCATCCTTCTCTCAAGGTGGCAGAGTCCTTGGCGGAAGTGAAGCATCTGCAGCTGCAGTTCAGACTGAGAGATGTGCCAGGACAGGAAACATTTGCTGACCTTCCCTGTTCCCTGTGCAACATGATTCTCGCATCCCAGTCACTTTCACATACCTTCGGTACCCCTGAGTCCAAGCAGCTAAAGCTCACAGAGACAGAAGTGTCAGGAAGGAAAACGTTCCAAAAGCACCCCCTTCTCTTATCAGCATATAAATTGTGCACAACAGGCTGCGGCACCGAACCTTCCTTCTCAGATAGACATGCCATCACACTTTTCACTCTTGCAGCTCGGTTGAAAAGCTCCAGCAGCTGCTCCCGCAATAGCAAAAGGTTCTAGAAGTGAAAGCCAGTTGGGGCTGCACCTTCTCCTTGCCGCATGTAAGCCACACCAAACTCCCTGATGCACTCTGTCCTCCCCTTCTCAAAGGAGTAGACGGTGGCATCAGGACACACCTGTGTCCCAGCAGCTGGGTGCCCAGCCGGGAGCAGGAGCAGGGCTGGGGCTGCTCCCAAAGTTGCCCCGCCCCAATGCCAGAGCCGGACATATGCTGAGGGGGGGCTGGATCAGGCTTTATTGTCCAGCTGCATGCCAGGAGTGAGCACAAAATCTACCTGCATTCTCTGCAGCATGCCATCCTGGAGCAGAGCCATTGCCAAAGGAAGCCGTCAGCCCGTGCCAAGCCAGTGCCGGAGTGGGATCCTAGCAGCACCTGTGGAAGCCGGGAGAGAGGAGCCCACCTGGAGCAGGTTCGTGCAGGATTAATCATCCCGTGGCTTCCCACCAGGGTCCTGTTGCTTCCAAAAGGCCCCACAGTGTCACTGTGGCCCCTCGGTTCCACCAGGTTCCATAGCGTCACTGTGGTGCCCAGGGTTCCGTCAGCTTCGCCAGCATCCCCACGGTCTGCAGAGCTCCCCGAGCTTCTGTGGTGTCACAGTGGAGGCAGGGTTGCATCAGGTTCCATAGCATCAGCACGGTCTCCAGGGCTCCCAGAGGTTCTGTGGTGTCACAGTGGAGGCAGGGTTGCATCAGGTTCCATAGCATCACCACAGTCTCCAGGGCTCCCTGAGCTTCTGTGGTGTCACAGTGGAGGCAGGGTTGCATCAGGTTCCATAGCATCAGCACGGTCTCCAGAGCTCCCAGAGGTTCTGTGGTGTCACAGAGGAGGCAGGGTTGCATCAGGTTCCATAGCATCAGCACGGTCTCCAGGGGCTCCCCTGGAGCTTCTGTGGTGGTGTCACAGAGGAGCCAGGCTTCCTTGTAGTTCCCCAGCATCACAAAGGCTCTCCTGGGAGCCACGGGTCACAAAGCACCGTGGGCTCTGTGCAGCCCCGCTGTGTCACAATGGCCGCTGGCTTCCACGAGCCCCCGCAGTGTCCCAGTGGGCCCCGTGGCTTTAGGAGTGGGTGGCTGGGAGTTGGTGCCAGCGGCTGGGGGAGCAGCAGCAGGGACTGGTGTGTGGACAGTGCCATGGCCACTTGTGTGGCCACTGGTGTCTCTGTGCCAGGCACAGCCGTGGTGTGTAACACGGCTCTGGGTCCTTTGGCTGTGCAGGTGGCAGTCACGGCCTGGAGCAGGGCTGCTCCCGGGGGACAGCCTGGGGCAGGAGGCTGCTGGAGATTCATTCCCCACACTCCTTGTCATGAGGTGCTCAGAGTGATTGGAAGGCTGTTGGCAGCAGGCAGTTCTCTGGGTTCAAGCTGTGGAGCTGTCAGCGGGAATGCAAAGGCCAAGCTGGTGAGCCTTTTGTCCTGGTGCCTTTAGTGTGTGAGCAGTCCCTGGTGCCGTTGTCTTTGGATCCTGAGTGTGGGAGAGGCAAGGCTTAGGATGGTGCGTAGAGCTGAGAAGGAAAGTGCCGAG